>NC_056727.1:1102347862-1102385362 GCF_019279795.1 Protopterus annectens | reverse complement strand
ATTTTCTGATACATATATAAATACATTTGTAACATTTTTCAACATTTCAAATACTTGAATAATACAAGCATACCTTAGCCGAATTATAAGCCTTCTCTACTGATACATCTTCTTCAAAGAAATACCAAAAGTTGGTTACCTTTTTATAGTGCAGATTCAGCCCTCTGAGCCCTGTGAATATGCATGTCTTAGAGCAAACATGGTCAAATACATACATGTTTAATAATTAATGTCAATTGCCTTAGGAAGTGCAATCATGCCTAGTGGCAGTGGTGAGCACCTTGGATGATACTGACAGCATAAATTAACCAACTGTGTGTGTAACACACCTTGTAAAGACATTGAGGCACACAATACATAAGATATGTAGAGTGGTTCAAGTTCCACATTATTTTTTTTTACTGATAAACGATCATAATCATTTGAAAATATAATGTATATTCATTTTTGCCTGTCTCATTTATGTGTTCCACACCTGTGTGCAAACAGGGTTCACTTCTGCAAAAAAAAATAAACATTGTTACTTGCAAAAAAGAAACATTATTACTTGCTTTGCCTTCTTTCGTGCAAACAGGCTAAGTGGCGTTGTACAGCTGTTAGCACTCTTGATAGTACTGACTGAAGAAAATATAACTATTGCCTAGTTTTCCTTGTGGCACCAGATGTTTGTTAATGACCAAAGCATAGGTGACTTAGTGTTCTAACCCAGCACACTCCAAATTTTATTAATGATGTTTCACTGTAATGTATATCAAAAATAATAAAAATATAATTATACATAACAATAACTATGTAAAGCAGGTTGATTAAACATACACACAGTATCACATGTATTATATGTGTAACTGGGGTATCATGACAGTTATGGTTCTATAACTAAAAATGTATTTCCTGACCTGGGATGGACTTCATAATTTTATGACAGTCATCTACTCACCTCACATAACAAAGTTTATCTGTAAAACAGAATGTATTTTGTGAACTGACTCAGAACTCAAAAATCTACTCTGAAAGTAATACTAGTATAGGCATTTCTAGTATATTCTCTGACATTACTCCTGCATCACACCTGAGAATGTATAATCCAGGACCTTGTCATGTCACACACACACACACATGGTTAATTGAAGTATAGCACCACTCACTCTTTAGTGAGTATATTAATAATGAGCATATTTGGAAAATTCTTCTTCTGTGGCAATGAGCAAAACACCTATGTAGAAATATATGTATTCTCTATTTTACATACGCTTGGATCTTACATTGTACAAATTACTTTTATCAGTGTGCAAGGTCCTACAAAATATGTGTTAAGTCATAAAATTGATCTTGCCAAATTCAAGCCTTAAAAGCCAAGTCATTCAACATATGAGAGTTGACCACTGGAAAAACTGTTGTCAAGTATAGCAGCACATATACTATAAATTAATGTCAAATGTCACATCATCCTTCTTACTTCATAAACTGCCTTCCTGTTTGTTTGACAAGGTTGCTCTCTGCTTAACATCACACATACATGGTTGGCATGGTTATGTGGGTTTTCCACACTGGCCATAAAAAGCAATATCACAAATTGGCCAGAAAACACTTTAACAGTTGTTGGACAACCTGTGCAGACATGGCAAGAGTTGGTAAAGGTGGTGGTCAATTCAGGGATCAAAGATAGGGTGTGGATGAGTCAAAAATATTCACTGCACTCCTCATATAGTGCTATAGCCTTAGGCTGCTGTTAGGGGACTATACTGGGTCACAGGATAAGGCTGAGGCTTGGACCAGTCTAGCCAAGGCTGTCTCCAGTGCTAATGTCATCCCGCACACTAGGGAGCAATGCAGGCATCATTATAATGACCTGAAACATTGCAAGCAGGCACAACTCAACCAGTGGCTGGGTGAGTATAGGACTGCTGACATCCCATGGTTGTGTAATTATACAGATAATGCAACTTTAGCTGATATAGAAAGCTGTAGACAGCCAATACTGATATGCATAATGCTTTTCTGTCTATTTTTCTCTCCTTCTTTATTTTCCAGCTTCTCAAGAAATTTCAGCGAACAGAAAGGCATATACTAAATGATTAGAAAGACTCAGAGAAGCAAGAAGTATGTATGCAGCACAAATGAACATGACTGTATAAAAATTATTGCTCTTCCATACATTAACTGTATAAAAATTATTGCTCTTCCATACATTACTAGCAACTTAAGCATGCAGATCTTAACTGCAAAAGCAAGCATACATGCTTTCTTCTGTAGCTCAAGGTAATTGTTTTGGGCAAGTGTAATAGTGTTTTCAGATTTGGTGGGTTCAATTCCCACAAATAACAAATATATTCTAATTACAAAAATATCATTATTTAATATTAATTTCATCAAAATTGGCATAAATGCCATTTTGTTAACTTAATCTGTATTACCTTTAAAAGCATATAAGCATTATTATTGCAAGGATTACTGGTTACAATTCACAATTACATTTTTAATTTTTAAAGATCTATAGCTAATATAATAGTAAAAGTATATTTAATTGTAATAAAGAATTTAACTGACATATGATGGTTCTAATCATCTGTTTACTTTTATGTCTGTCCCCATCCCTTATCTCACTTTTTTTTGTATATATGTGATTACACCATCCTGATGTCATACATTTCTGTCAACAAACAAAATGAGCTTCAGCACACGGAAGTAGGCTAACCACTGTGACTCAGCCTAGCAACCCTCTACCACCTGCCACACCAACACCCAGCATATCTGAGATGCAACCTGGCAGTACTTCCTCCATAGCCCCTACACTACCTCAGCCATAAGCATCTGGTAGCATTGCCCTGGCAGCTGGTGCATTGGTACCCTCTGGGAGTATTGGTGGAGGTGGGGATTATGTCACCTGCCAGGAGATGCCAGGCATGGTGCATAAGGTATTAGAAAGCAGCACTGGTGCACACCTGAGCAATCTGGAGAAGTTACTCATTAGAATGCTGAAAAAAACAACACATCAAGCAATCCTACAGGCAGCTGAGGAAGAGGACAGTGATGACAGTTCTGAGGGTGAGGACTAGATTCATACTGTTCCCATGGTTAACAGGCATGTACCTTTGATGTCCCCTACCTATCCTCAGTCATGGTGTCCCCCAAGCTTTTGTGTCTATCACCATTCCCATCTCTGTCCTGTTTGCCCTGCTTGTCTGCACCTTCTCCATTACATACACTACCTACCTGACCCTGGCATTCCCACATCCCTTCCCAAACATTCCCCTCTTTTTGAAATCCACAAAATATAGCTTTCCACTTCGCATATGTGTTTTCTTGACAAACTTAATTTAGTCTAATAGGCTATATAATATTATTGCTTTATTGTCAGCCATCTGTGTTGTGGTGACAGTCCAAATTCATCCAATTTTCTATCCGTGTTCACATTACACTGATAAAGAAGTGGATAGCTAAGGTTCCTGCCTAACTCCCTCCTGCAGATTTTTACATTTTCTCCCCTTCTCTCTTCCCCTTGCTTGCCCCTAATTTTACCACTTTCCTGTCTACCCTATTTTCACACCTTTAATTTGATCAGAAAATAGAATCACACACCATACACATGTCAGAAAATGCTCCTAACAAAGCCTTCACTTTTTTCCTCTGCATTTGCACGAAGTTTGACATTGAACACCAATCCTGAGCAATGGTGAATGGATCTTCATGTCCTGTGGTAAAACCTGGTGAGTTTTTGCTATTGGCTGCACTAGTCCAGTTAACCTCACACAATTATGCTTAAACTCACTGCACTAAAGGAACACAGAGTTAAACCAAAATAAAGGCACTACATTGAAACATTTACTCTGACAGATATTTAGACTACTGAGTGTAACCAAATGCAAATTCCAATGTGGAGTGTTGACATAAATCACTTGACTGATGTTTTTTTTTTTACAGTAGCATCAAGGGTTCAACTCCAGATGCATATTTCGTAATTTCTTAGTGTGATGGCATATGTGTATCACATATTTCATCATACACATATAAAATTTTCCAAAGTTATGATTTTCCATGCCAATATATTGAGTACTGCCCACAAATGAGCAAATGAAGTGACATCCGTCCCCAGTGCTATCACATATTAAGCTAACCTTGTTCTGCTTGTCATAAGCCTGTTGTCCCTTTCCTAAGCCTTTTCTACCTCTATATGACTCACTTCATTCTACATAGCATGTAGTGGTAGTAACGACAACACACCTAAAACATGACAATTACTGTTCCATAAAAAACATTGCCACGTGTATGTTCATCTCTTCTTGTATTCATCCCATCCGTCTAACTACTCTGTACTTGTGTGTATCTGTTAGCTTAATGGATGGTGTCTGTCTGCAGACTGACTTGACTGTGCTAATGGATAACACTAACATGTTACTTTAAAGCAATAGTTTATCAGTGCTCATGTACTGTGGAATGTTTTAAAAATCATCTGTAGGATTCTGTTAGTGACATGCTCAGGTGATGATAGATGAAATCTTCATCTAATGCCGTATATGGCCAGACACAGATAGCATATTTGTTAAGTCAGAAATAATAATTTCTAAACATGTACACACAATTAAGTTGTGATTCTGCAGTGAGGCCTGCAAAACAGCTATAATTGTACAACTCTATAGAGGTCAGCATTAATTATAAAAATTGTGGAAGACACACACACACACACTTTACTGTAGTCATTGCTTGGCACATTTGTAGTAATTATCACATTTACTTATGTAATGCCATCCTGACACCATCTGTAAAAAGCTGAATGAACTGGATCTGAATCTCATGTTATTTGTTCTCTGACCATGAGCTCACTGCTTTTACACCTGCTGCCACAAGGAAAGCTGAGCAGCAGGTATATTTTTTACACCCAGTACTGTCCAAACTGCTGACAGCTGCCCATTCCTCCTTAATGTATTCGCAAGAAGGAGGGCAAACCAACAGAATTATTACTAGTTTCCCATTCAAGCATGTAACAGCATTTGCTCATTGCTTAACTCCACGCAAACAGGGAAGACAATAGCAACTGTTCTTCATGTGCATAGGTAAGTACTAGACTAGCTGCCCTGTTGATCATTTTAAGCCAAGCCAATTTCCCCCTCAAAGCTGAGAATTAAACCTTGTACCTTGTGTTTGTGAATTAAACATTTTAACCATTATGGTAAACCTCAGCCCAAATTATCATTTAACTGGATTTGAACCATGCATCCACAGGCCTTTGTCTCTAACCTTACTCCTCTTACACCTTGCGCCACTGAGAAAGTTAATGTTCTAAAAGTTATGACATGACATTTCCAGTATTAACTACAGTATAAACAGCACAAAATATGTCCACTATCCCCCAGATTTACTAATCTTCCGTGCAGGACTAATCTAGTCCTGCATAGAGGCGGCAGTTTAAGAGGAGGACAGCAGCGCGCCATGCATATTAAGGAAGGTGTGCTGCCTGAAGTCCTAATGCTACATGGAGCATAGACAAGTGCAGGGGGCATGTCTGAGAGCAGAGCTCTCAGAATAAACATGCCCCTGCAAAGTAGAACAGAAAAATATGTAAATAAATGAGCGAGACTGCTCATAAGTGTCCGCATATCCCCACAAATAGTCCACATGTGTTCAACAGCAACAGTGCACTTAAATAAAATGAAGAGACCCTTGTAGTTATTTTTTTTAAAACCCCAAGTACAGCTAACAGTAGGTGCGTGGGTTAGCCCATCGCTTAGCTACGGTTAAAGCAGCTGAAAAGGCAGAAGAGGATAACAAGGAATATATATGCAAATGAAGCAGCACAGCAATAGTGTAGTGGTTAGACCATCCGCCTAATGAACAGGCATTCCCGGTTCGAGTCCCACTGCAGCACATATCATTTTCCATGTGAAATCTGTATATAAACCTATTTTCACATCTTTTTGCCATATAACCTACATAATAACATTTAAATGTGAACTGGAGTACTGCATTAAATGCACATGCGAAGTGTCAGTGTAATAATGAATAAGGCACTAGTAAGCAGGTTTAAGCAAAAATAAGCAGTAATAAGCGTGTTTAAGTGCGTATGTGCGGGGGTAAGCATTGCCTACACAGATTAAGTAAAGTAGAAGCTGAGTGTAAGAAACTGTAACCAGAGGTTAGCAGTGCTTATCGTTGCTCAAACCCATGCAAACCAACTTACAACTGCTTTAAAGTGCCTTAATCACTCTGTATCCAGTGCCCCATATTCTGCCCAGTAACAAAATAAAATACCTCTGCAAAGCTCAAACTCAGGACCCTGTACACTATAGTCACAGTAGTTAACCACTAAGCCATCATAGCAATAGATATGAATGAGGTATCAGCAAACTAATCCTCACCACTAGAAAACCAAACCAAATATGTGAACTGAATCTATGTACAGTGTGAAGTGGTATAACCTTCTACATAACATAAATATGTGAACTGGAGTACTGCAGTAAGCATAGATCTGAGGTGTGATTGTAATAAAGTGTAGAAGTCCCCAGGTCCCCATACAGTGTATGTACACATGAATCACAGATACCAGACACATATATAACATGTAATGAAGAATAAATCATTACCAAATGGCAAATATAGTGATTAACTATTAAGCAATGCTAAGCGCAGCACAGCTCAAGTTAGTAAGTGTAAGCAATGTGTAGGGGAGCCAATTCAAACTGCCTAGTGGTATACCTCTTTAAGCAGTGCCAACCTTGTGTAAGCAGGTATGCCCATAGCTTAGCCTTTTCAAAACTGGTCAATCATGGGAAAGTGTGGGAAAATGGTTGTATTTAAACCCCACAGGTGGGAATACTTCTCATAACTGGTTGTAGCTTCCTACTGCAAGTCGAATGGCTGTTGTGGGTGAAGGCACTTGATTTAGAGTGCAGCGCTGGGGCATCCAGGAGTCAAAAATCATGGTATGGCTCCTGGTAAGACGCCATGATCAGAGACCACTGCAGGGCCATTACCAGGGCTCGCAGTATAAAATAGAGGCCTGGGACAGTCTCGCCTGTGACCTCACCAGTGCCACAGATATCCCCCAGACTGGTGAGCAACATGGGAGAAATGTTCAGCCATGTTTAGTGTTGACATGACTACTGATTTCAAACTTATAAGGGACATAGTGTATAACAATTGGAGAATTTTGGAAGGGAACAAGAACCTCTTGGAAGTTATAGGCATCAAACCAGGTTTTGTTTACCGAAACACCTATAACATTAAAACATTGCTGGAAAGAGATGACAACAAAAGAAGCGCTAATTTATTACAGATTGTTCAGAAGAAGTGTATGTTTAAGTGCAGTAATTGCAATTTGTGTAGATTCATTTTTGAATGACCATATATTATGATCCCTCATTTGGATCAAACTTTAGTTGTTCCAGGTTATTGTACCTGTAAATCTAAGGAGATTGTGTACATTGGTATGTGTAGTGGGTGTGATGCTTATTATGTGGGAATGACTACAAGAACACTATCTGAACGTATGAGATAGCACATCTATTATATCAGAATCAAAAATGAAAAGAGTGCTTTACATAAACACTCTATCAAATGTATCAATTTAAAAAAATATATTTTCAATATTAGACGTAGTGCAGGGTGATCTGAGGGGAAGTGACTACAAAAATGTATTAGAGCAAAGGAAGGCAATTTGGCAAGTGAGATTAGAAGCGGACAAAAGACCTGATCTCAATGACAGCATCAATATTAAATGTTTCATTAAAAATAGGAAATTGAAGGTTATCAAATGACAGTTAACCATTAAACTAAATTATCAAATCATTCAGACTTAATATAGTATTTAATTTGTTTTAATTGTTTTTAATATATTTTATTTAATTAATTTTCCATTTAATGAAATTAACTATTTCTGTATAGTGTCTGTCAGTAATTCATGAGTTAAAGAGCTTGGTTTAGTTTTTTAATTGAATAATTGTTCATTAATTAACTGTGGGGTATTTAATGGTTGTTTTTGGCTGTATGAATTTTTTCTGATGAAGTCTTCTTGACAAAGCGTGTATTAAAGGTTTTGTATGCTAAATACTGGTTCCCCGACTTTCATTGACCATCAGGTACCTTTGCCTTTTTGAGTTTACAGTACTCACTGTCATCAACCTTTATGGCCTTACTCAATTGATTAACTCTCCCACCCATTATTTAACAATCTGAATAAACACACTAATATTGACTGTATCCTTACCTCTTCTTCCAAGTCTATATTCTCCTTTGCACAATCTCTAAGGCCCTAAGTGACCACCTTCCGAGTCAGGTCTCATCACTTCATCCCCCAAAATCATTGCATAAATGAAGTGCACAACCTCCACCATTTTTAAGTAAGTACATTCATCTCTAACTTAAAACTCTGCAACTTGAACCATCAGAAATACTTACCTCTAGATGACACCATTAGCGACTTTAACAAAATTTCCCTAGCATCCTAAATTACTTTGCCCCACTTAGAAATGCATTAAGTCCATTCCTCCCCCATGGGTAACCAAAAATACAAAGTTTGCCATAAATTACAGTGAACAAGCCTAGAAAACCTGGAATAACAACAAAACCCAGTCTAATCTGCAAAGTTATAGATAACTCAGAAATCACTCTAAATATCTTATCCAAGCCTACAAGAAAAATTAATACTCTAACCTAATTCTTAACCTCAAAAACCCTAAAATCCTTTGGACAACCATACACCAGCTACAACTTTCAAGCTGATCCACCCAACCATATCCAAAAACAAGCATCTCTACTAATACTAAACCCATGGCCAACCTCTTCAACTCTCACTTCACACAATCCATTACATCCTTAATAAATAAACATGCTTCACTTACTCAGCAGCCCTCCACTGATACTAACTCCAAAAAAAAAACACCTTCTTTTTTCAATACATACCTACCTCTACCATAAAAAACTCTTACTCAAACTAACACTCACCACTCTTGCCCAAGAGAATCTTCCTTTGGAATACCTAAAGCTAACAGCTGAAGCAATTTGCTATCCAGTTTCCATCCTCGTCAACAGCTATATCTCTGAATCTTATGTCCCAGTACTATGGAAAAAAAATGTTACATATTACCCCTACACAAATGAGGTAAATCTACTAAACTAACTTTTGGCCCATAGCCATACTCTCTCCCCCCTGGGTAAACTACTTGAAAAATGCATACATTCACAACCTAGCCTATACATCACCAGCAGCAACCTTTTGTCCCACACTGAGCATGGTTTTTGACCCAAGCACAGCACTACTATGGCACTGCGAAACTTTACTCACACAATTAGCTTACACAGGAATAATGGACAAATGGTATCATCCCTCTTTTTTGACCTTTTCAAAGCTTTTGACACTGTCTCACATCCAATGCTGCCAAACAAACTTGCTAACTTAGGCTTAAGTAACTCCTCCATGCCCTGTTTCCAAAGTTACCTCTCCTGTCAACAACAAGGTATCAAATACCAAAACCAATTCTCATCCTTTCTACCTGTGACTACCAATCTTCTCTTAATTCTTGGCCCCATGCTTTTCAACATTTTTATTAATGAATTCTCACAGCATACCAAATCTGCTTCAATCGTCCAGTGCGCAGATGACTTCACCTTACTTTGTCATTCTAGCAATCTTGCTGAACTTCAATTAATTACGCAGGAATCATTTATGGCAGTCAATCTTGGCTAGATAACTTGCAGCTACATCTTAACCCTAGTAAAACTAAGCTAATCTTGTTTACACCTAAAAACTCAATACCCCAAAAATGATCCTTTCACATCACTTCTTACAACACTAGCAGTGAACTTGTCCAAACACCAAAGTACAAGGTATTTATACAGATGAATGTTTGAAATGTGATTATCATATTCAAAATGTGATAAACAAAATGCTTGGCAACCTATACAAAATCAAATTGTACCTGACAGACACTGCCAGAAAGCATTTAGTCTCCACATTCCTCCTACACACCCTTCTCTACTCTGCTACAACATTTACAAATCTACCAATCTCACAGCTATCCAAACTAGAACAATGCTACCACAAAATAGTTAACCACTCATTGACAAAGCTATGCTTCAACAAGCTCAAAGGCAAACACCTAACACTACACATACAGTCACCCTCAATTAAGCCCCAACACTAACCTCCTAAGGCAAGCAAATGCACTTCCCAGGGCTCTTGTCATAGGGGATTCCATTGTAAGACATGATGATACCCCTCTAACCAGGCTGAACAAGGGGAAGGTAACGGTTAGTTGTTTATCTGGAGCCAAGAATTGCCAAACCGCACACACGTTCAGGTCCTACAGCACAGGTACCAATATGATTCAGTTATAGCCCATTTAAGTGCAAATGACCTGAGACATATCTCCCTGGGCTATATGAAGAGAGACATTATGGAGCTATCAGACTATGTATATCAGGATGGTATAAGCCTGGCACTGAGGAGCAAATTATAATCATTGAAGATGATGCCACAATATGAGCATAAAATAATTGATTTCAACAACTCACTGTCTTTCTAGTGTCATTTAAGGGGATCCATTATTTGTCATCTTGGGAAGACAGTGAACAGACCACATTGCTTTTCTAAGGATGGTCTGCACCTATGGCTAGTAGGCTTTTCAATACTGGCCAAAACGTTATCCATCCCTATAGTGCCTTTTTTAGGGAATGCCAAACTGGCAAATCTACTGACATAGAAAAATAAACTCAACTGAACCCCAAGGTGTTATTGCTCAACTCAAGAAGCCTAAATAAAAAAAAATCTACATTGTCTCTGAGCCCTCTTGGCACTCTAGAATATGGATATCTGTGCAGTTAATGAGACATACTTAAAGCTGTAGAGAGTACCCCTGCAGTGAAAGTTTCAGCGCCATCCACACATTTAGGCTAGTAGTTGCACAGACTAGGGCTAAAGGTGGAGGTTTCTTGATAAACATCAGTAACAGGTATATCTCTAGGGTGATCAGATAAGATGATGTGCTAGAATTCCTCCATGTGCAGACCACCAAAACAACATCCTTTATCATATCCTAGTTAGCTATAGGTCACCATCTTTGTCCAAAGAAGCTCACAATGCATACTTGGACCTACCGGAGACACTTACAATCCAACCTAACACCCTACTCATAGGAGACTTCAATTACCTCTCTATAGACTGGCAATCAATCCTACATGACCACAGTTCTACAGGCACAGAGATTCCTGGACTTTGTAAATCCAAGAACCCTTGACAAAATAGCAAACATGACTACTACAGGCTCCAACATACTGGACCTCATACTCACAAACAAGGGAGAACTCCATACTCCCCAATGCCTTGTTATCTCTAGTAAGGTCTGACTGTAAAACTGTCAATTTCAAAATCAAAATCAATTCTATACAGTAAAACCAGTAACAGTTATTGCAAGGCAAATTACCTTTTATTAAGTGATGGTTTGTCAGAATTCAGTGCTCCTCAAAACCCTAAGAACACAGAAGCCTGTGCTGAGTTGCTCTCAGAAGCTTTGTAAAACCATGTAAATGACTGCATAGAGGCTGCTTTACCTACTAGAAGTAAGCCCAGAATTAGCCCCAGAAACAAACTACCCTAATGGCTTCCCAAATTATACAGAATATACAACAAAAGGAAAGAAATATGGCAAAAATCAGGAAGGGTAATTCCCATAAACATAAAAACATTTTCATCAAAATAAAAAGGCATCTAAGAGGGTTAATCAGGTCAAAGTTAACCCTGGGGTTAAGAAGGCCTTCCAGGTGAAAGATAACCATAAGTCCTCCTTCAGCTATGTCAGAAACCTCAAGGGCTTCACAAAGCAATTTGCTGAACTGATGGTTAATGGTGCCAAATTCACCATGCCTGGCAATATGGAGAACCTGTTAGCAGACAAATTCAGTTCCACCTTTACCCCATCTCTCCCCCAACCATCCCCAGAAAAAAAACTCCTCTAACTATGGCACATGTACTGACTGTGCTCACTAATGCCAATAACACAGTCACAATGGGCCCTAATGATGTCCCAGGATGTCTCCTTAATAGTCTAAAATATTACTTTCCAGGACCCCTGGATTCATCATTTAACCATAGTCTTAAAAAAACTTTGTGCCTCAAGAATGGAGGACTGCTACTGTCATCCCCTTCATAAGGTAGAACCTTCATAAGATCCTGAAAACTACAGACCCATTAGTCTGACTAGTCTTATTTGCAAAGCCATGGAAAGAATTATCATGAAAATGATCAACAAGGACATAGGAGACCTCCAGATACTGGATCCATCCCAGTTTTGACTTTGTCAAAGGAAGGTCATGATTAATGAACCTGGTAGACTTCCTTGAGAAGTCCAATAAGGCAATGGATAAGGGGAAATGGTGCACATTGCCTACCTAAATATGGCTAAAAAATTTGATATAATACCTACCTGGACATTGTCAACAAACTTAATGAACAGGCATAAACTGTTTGTAATGCACAGTATAGCTATCTAGATCATGGATAGAACCCAATGCTTTAGGATCTGTGAGTCAACCTCCACAAAGAGGCCACTCACCAGTGGAGTCCCTAGGGGCTGTGTGCTGGCCCCAATCCTCTTTGGCATCTACTTCTCAGATGCAAAAGTTAATGTCAAAAACCTCTGGCTAACCAAGTTTGCAGATTATTGTAAACTGGGAGCAGTCAATGAATCCCCACAAGACAAAAACACCTTTCAGGAAGTTCTAATACAGACAAACACTTGGTGCCAAAGTTGTGGCTTAAAACTCAGTACTAAAAAGTGTATTGTAGTATGTTCTGGGAAGTGTAATACCCTGAATAAATACATCATCAATAAAACACCTTTACAAGTTGATTCACTAGTCAGTAATCTAGAAACTCGTGTAGATAGTTACCTAACCTTTGACCAACATATGTCCAAGACAGTAAGAAAATCACTGTATGTTGCTCAACTTATAAGCAAGGGCATGGCATCTAGATGCAGAGAGGTTATCATACCACTGTATGTTATCATACCACTGTACACTGCCCTCATCAGATCCATCATAGACTATAATATCCCCTTCATTATGTACATGACTAGACTCATGCAGTAGTTGGAACTTCCACAAAGGTTACTTACAAAAATAATACTGGGATTAAACACAATGTCCTTTGCTAATCACTGCAAAGAGCTTTCTCTTTACTCAGTATTATAAAGAAGGTTATGCTGCTAAACATTAGGAGCCTTAACATGAAACTGCAGTCACTGTAAGCAGTCCTCACCTTGGAAGATGCAGACATTTGTGCACTCACGGACACCTGGTTCAAGGCTGTGGAGAGCACCCCAGCAATACTGGGTTACACCTACTTCCACATGTTCAGACCACAAACTGAAGGCATGAAAACTAAAGGAGGTGGTGTATCAATATTCATTAAAGATAAATAGACCTCCAGATTTGTTAAACCGTATGATTCCCTGCAGATACTTCAGGTGCAATTAACTGTTGTTAGGACACCTATCCAAGTCGTTGCCAGCTACAGGACCCCCTCCATGAATCAGGACACTCACTCTGGACCCCATCCATGAATCAGGACACTCATTCTGCCTGTTTGGATTTACTTGTGTCTATCAAGATACATCTGAACACTATGGTTTTTGGTGACTTTAACTACCCATCCATTGACTGGGTAAATTCATCATGCTCAAACTCCACTTGCCCAAAGGTTCATTGACTTAGCTAACTCCATTGTCCTGGACCAGCTGGTTCACCCCACAAGGGATGCCAGCATCCTGGATCTGATGCTTACTAATACGGGGGACCACTGTAGCACTCCCACTGTGAGGTCTTCCCTGGTGAGATCTGACCACAGATCAGTCTCATTCAAAATAACTATCACACCTACCCCCCAACAGCAATTAAACTAAAAAAGTCACAAAAGCAGATTATAACCTTTTACGGGATAGTAAAAATAGCTTCATTGCACCTCCACCCTCAGATGAAAATGGCAACAATGCTGAGTTCTACACCAATGCTTTATACAAACACCTGTATAACTGCATTGACTCAGCCGTACCTGAGAGGAGCAAAACAAGCTCCTCAAGGAAGAGCAAACCTGCCTGGTGGACAACTGCCATTAACAGGCTTTACAATAAGAGGAAGAAATTGCTGTCTAAGAGTAAGAGGAATTAAGCCCTAAAATGTAAAAACTCCCTCCTCAGCTTAAACAAGTAAATAAGACTTCTTGTGAAGTCCTCCAAAGCAAACTATGAAACCAAATTAGCAAACTATGAAACCAACTAGGGACAGCCATAAGGTATTCCTTGGTTACATCTATAACCTAAAAGGAAAGGCCCAGATTTGTGCCAAACTGGTAGTTAACGATACCACATATACTGAGCTGTGGACATATCTAACCTGTTGGCCGACAGGTTCTGTGAAAACGTCACTCCCTTGTCACCGCCACACGTACTACATGATATCCCTACCACCTGTCTCCTACCTTGTATCTCTAAAGAGTAGGTCAGAAACACCCTCCCTAAGGCCAAAAAGCACCTATGGGACCTGATAACATCCCAGGCTGTGTCCTACATGGATTCCAACAAGAATTAACAACACCATTGGGTACTCTTTTTAATCATAGTCTAAGCACTGCCTTCATCCCAGCTGAATGGAAAACAGCCACTGTTATTCCCTTGTACAAAGGAGGTACTTTCACTGACCCTGGGAACTATAGACCCATTAACCTGACTGGCCTTATCTGCAAGGTCATGGAGCCAATCATCATGGACCTTATCAACAAAGATATAGGTAATCTCCAAACACTTGACCCTACTCAGTTTGGATTTGTCAAAGAGAGATCATGCCTGTTAAACCTGGTTGACTTCTTTAAGACAGTCACCAAGGCTCTGGACGAGGGGGAAATCTGTGAATACAGCCTACCTAGACTTAGCAAAGGCATTTGACACTATCCCCCACTCAGGCATCATTGGCAAACTCAACCAGCTAGGTATCAACCCTTATATCATTACATGGATCACTATCTGGCTCACTGAAAGAATGCATAGTCAAAATATGGAACTCCACCTCTAACAGCAGACCCGTAACCAGTGGTGTTCCACAGGGATCAGTCCTAGGACCTCTACTTTTTGGAATCTATTTCTCTGATGTACAAGCAAAAACTAAAGGTTTGTGGCTGATAAAATTTGCTGATGACTACAAATTGGGAGCAGTCTTAGAATCTCCAAATGATGTCAACAACCTAAAAGAGGGTCTTACACAAACAAATGACTTATACCAAAGTCACGGCCTTAAACTCAGTGCAACAAATGTATTATCATCTCTTTCAGTAAGAGTGATATTCCTGCTAACTACCACATCAATAGCAACACCCTAAGTACACACCCAGTGGTTAGAGACCTGGGCACACAGGTTGACAGCAACCTACCTTTTCATCACCATGTCTCTACAGTGGTAAGAAGGGCATTGTATTTTGCTCATCTCATACGTAAGGGCATTGCCACCAGAAAAAAAAGAAGTTAAAACCTCCCTGGAATCCATCCTCATCAGGCCAATAATGGACTACAATGCCCCTTTTGATATGTACCTTTCCAAGCACCTGCACCAATTGGAGAGACTACAAAGGTTCCTCACAAGGAAGTTTCAAGGTCTTCAGCATCTCTCCTATGTGGATCACCTGAAGTCACTGCCACTTTATTCTGTTACATACAGACTACTCAAAAGCAATCTCTGCCTTGCATATAAGGCAATCTCTGACCCTGCTTTATTGGAAATGCTGCATATCCACAAGTCAAATGGTATACAGGTTACTCACTCTAAAGTCCTTAACCTGGTATGTAACATGGATAGAACCTGCTGGAGGGACAGATGTGTCTTCCAGAGGTTATCACACCTTTGGAACAGACTCCCACTTCATGTCAAACTGAGCACCTCATTGCCACTCTTCAAATGCAATCTGGACAATTGGATGGGTAACCATAAATTCACCCTTGGGGTTCCACCTGTGTCCCTCTTGGAAAGGGGCAATAGGTATTGATCTTGGAAATAAGGGTAGAACTTTGCTAAGCTTGTAAGGGCACGAGGACCATTAGCCTAGTAACTTCCTATGATCCTATGTACAAAGCATCTCTCGACCCTATTCTGATGAATCCTTTGCACATCAACAAAACAAACCAGGACTACCAGATTAAAAGGCCTAAATTTTGCTTGCAACATAAATAGAATATGTTGGAGAGGCAGATATGTTCCTCAGAGAATTCCCATTCTCTGAAACAGCCTTCCCATCCATGAGAAGCAGAGTTCTTCCCTAACGTTATTTAAGCACAACGTGGACAAATAGATGTATAATCAGAAATTCACCAATGGTCTGACACCTGTGTCTCTGATGGGAAAAGGCAGTTAATAAATCAGACACTATATACGTCAAATTTGCTGGTCACATTTGGATTGCATGGCTAGACTTATAAGGGCCCTAGTGCTCGTTAGTCTAGTATACAACTATGAACCTATGAAACCACAATATAAAACATTCTATAGTATTACAGAACTGATAACAGAATAACACATGTATGGGGAAGAGCAACAGTATGACACACGCTACATAAAACATTGCTCTGTCACATACCGAACACAAAGACAAAACAGATAAGTTCTGGGCACACATCAGAAAAGGCATCATTACACAATTCATACACTGTTACTTACCTGAATATTACATTCCTCACATACACTAGTAAACTATCATTGGATAATGTGACAGTTTAATATAAAGCCCATTTATAAAGAGCAACTTGAATAATATACTTAATATACGTAAAGAGCATGGGAATACAGCATATCTTATGCAAATAAGTACACCATGGTAATGCAGGTAATGCAAATTGTATAGCCATCTTAAAATTAGATTGAAAGAAAATGTAGTGTTCAGAGATTTCTACATTTTTCTGAGAAATGCACCATACATATATGAAGGATTACATATTGGTGAAAGACAACAACCACAGCATACAATATTTATTATTCAATGCATTCAGGTTTCATGTGACATTTCTGTCTGTTAGTACATGACAGCATATGTTCATGTTGTACAGTATAGGTCAGGGTACAGTGCATGAACTTATTACATAAGCACAGTTAGATACAAAAAATGGCAATAAACACAAAATCTTAAAAATGTGGAAGCAAACACATACAGCTGTACATATAGCTGTGTGCAATAACTGCAAAATACAACCATAGCACAGTGACACACCTCTTTCACCCCCCCTTACAATGTGTGACAGCAAACATCAATACAAAACATGAACAGGCAAGATATAAATACCATGATGAGAATAGCTCATCTCAATCATACCTATATGTTGTTTACTTAACAACATTAATGGTGATAAAGCAGCACTAACACTGATAGCTACCAATATTACAGTT
This sequence comes from Protopterus annectens, assembly GCF_019279795.1. NCBI lineage: Eukaryota > Metazoa > Chordata > Ceratodontiformes > Protopteridae > Protopterus > Protopterus annectens. Next base: position 1,102,367,950 of record NC_056727.1, on the reverse strand, counting down.
AAGAACAAATACCATGCCAACAGACACACATAGCATAACATACAATACTACTCTGAGTGGTACATAGTTACAACCATTTAACTTGTGTCAGTAAAGTAAACCTGATATTATAATAGATGTTACTCAAAAATTCATCAAACTATAACCTGTAATGGAAAATCTCTGCATGAGCTCAGCATGTGTGTTATAAATGAGAAAGAGAAATGTGTGAACACCTAAGTAGTATTGCATTATGGGAAGCATGTATAAACATCTGAAATTAATGAATGCACCTGAATAGCAGACTTAAATGGTAACAATGAAAGACAATTAAAAGTTAAAGTGGGTCCACAGAAACAGGTCACACACACACACAAATTGTACCTCTTTCACAATGGTGCTCCACCAGGTGATGCATACGCTCAATGCACATTGTTAGATTCCTTGCTACATCATCCATACATGTTGGAATATAATAAAAAAAATATTAAAACTGCACTAATATATGTGTCTTATACTGTTCTGCATATAATTTCTCCAAGGACTACACAACGACATCCTTGTCAACAGATAAAATTATGGTCTTATATATTGATATGTCAACATTTGCCATGAGCTAATAATTGAAGCAATGTGTCAACCACATCATATAGTTGACAAAATCTGCTTATTGAGACCATTTAGATATACTCAAACATGCACATCTGGAATTTCCCAGCAAGTGTCGTACTTACAAAATGCTAGATTCAAATCTACACCAGCAATCTGCCTATATCAGAGTAGAAAACCCTTCCTGTCTAGTTGTATTATTCAAAACTGCTGAATGACATCATGTCTTACTGGTATATGGTAGCTGTGATTAACCATTTAATCAACTCTGTACCTTCAAATAGATGGTCTGTCAGTCTTATAATGTGCAGTAATGAATGTATGCCAACAAACATATACAGATGTGATGTTCTGTGATGGAACAGTTGACCTGCTCATTGTTCTGAACAGTGGTGAGCATCATAAAGAAATAGTAATACTGTGTGTACAGCAACATGAATAAATATGAATATACAGATGTATCTTCTCATTCATAAGTAGCTATATTGACTGTGATGACTGAAAAATAAATGCCTATATAGACGCATAAGCATATATATATATATATATATATATATATATATATATATATATATATAGTTATATATAGTTATATATATATAGATATCGATATAGATATATATGTGTGCATCTGTTTATATAGTATATATCACCAGACAGATACACACACACACACACACACACACACACACACACACACACACACACACACACACACACACACACACACACAAACACATATCTATATCTCATGTGTGTGTATCCATCCAGTGATATATATAAATTTATACACACACACACACACACACACACACACACACACACACACACACACACACACACACACACACACATATATATGTGTGTGTGTGTGTGTGTATAGATATATACACATACGTGTATATGTATAGGGTTCATGTCTATAAAACAACATTAACTCTGTCTATCTATCTATCTATCTATCTATCTATCCATCTATCTATCTATCTATGTCTATCTATCTACTATATATCTACCTGTCTGTCTGTGTATACCCAGACACAGACACACACACACACACACACACACACACACACACACACAATGTGGAAATTGTGTAAAACACATTCATAAGCTAAAACATTGTACAGAGACTCAATACCAGACAGCCACAGTAATGACTTAGTCTTATGCATGACAATGCATAGTGATTTGTGGCTTACAAGGAATCACTGCTGTAGCCACAGACTGCATCACAGATGTACAACTTATATATAAATGTATGTTTTGTGTCCATTACTTGCAAAACAAGCATTTACATATAGGCTGCATGCTGTGCATGTGTCCATTATTTGCAAAACATACAGCTTATATATAAACATATATTTTGCAAATAATGGTCACATGCCCAGTAGAACTTTACAAAATAGCAAAGGGAGACCATTATACAAGAACTTAAATAGTACAAATGTGGAGAATAAGCCCACATACATGAAACAATCAACATTTTAGCTGAACATCTTTATCAATACAGACAACGTGCTGCTGTCCCGAGTTAACCTATTTTCATATCACTATGTGCTGTAAGACAAGTGTACTGCATTTAAAAAAAAACAAGTTACCTGCTTTCCAACTTTCAGTCCCTACATATCTACAATGTATAGCCATGTTTGTGTATGTCTACAACCAATTGACATTGCAGTTATACTGTGAATTGATAAAGGACGTGTAAACAAGAAACATAACAGTACTCATCATATAACACTAAATAACATGGCTTACTATTGGATTCTTGCAGACAACATAGAACTGCAAAGCCATTTGAGGCCTATTAGTGATAGGTGTTTATGCAGAATGAAATTAATGCATGTATGCAGATTAGAATAATGTACATCCTATAAGACTATAGCAGAAAATGTTTTCAAAAATGTGGTGCACTTGCAACAGAATATAAAAGCTTATGAAGGCATTGAACCCACAGTCAAAAAGCTTCTCCTACTACAGAGTTGCTGTTTAACATTTTGGTCTACTCTACCTAATGGCCTTTTTAAGGTCCTAGTAGGAGTTCAATGTACATTTATTTATTTATTTACATTTGTTGACTGGGCTAGTCTAACTGGATATATGTCCATTTTCAGTAGAGGCCCAGGGAGAAAAGCTCCAACCAGTAGCAGAGACAAGTTTACAATATACAGTAAAAAATTACATCTATTTAAAAACACATTGATTAATTTGAGGATGAGATACTTATAAAAAAAAAGAATTCCAAAAAATATAACATCGTGTTTTTTTTTTTTTTTTTTTTTTTTTATTTAAAGCAGAGGAGAAGAGAAGAGTTGAGAGAGTAGAAAAGAGGTTTAAAGGTCAGAGAGGGTTCTATAAGGGAGAGAGCAGTGAGTTATCAGATGCTGGTTAAAGTTAATTCTTATCAGGTGGGAGTAGATGCAAGAAAGGAAAGAACAATAGGAACCTGGTTCTGGTGTAATTCTTGTATATTGAGTCTAATCAATCAGGGTTGGAGCAGGGACAAAGCCAACGAATCTTTAGATATTCTTTAAGATGCTTTTTATATAGTTGACTGGATGCAAGAGAGGAAAGTTCACTAGGGAGCTGATTCCAGCTTTTTCCCACTGTGTTGGAGAAGAGTGAGTCCCCTGCTTTGTTGTTAGATTTGACAGAAGAAACTAGAAATTTGTTAGCTGAGCGAAGTGTAGGGAGATTTTTGTAGGGGGTGATTTGATTAGATTAGTAAGGATTGGGGTATTATTAGGGTGATAGAGTATTTTTTGGGTGATAACAAGTTGCTGATAGAGTAATTTGTTATCCAGTTGTAGCCATCCCAGTTGTTTGAGGTTGTGACAGTGGTGTGTTCTATAGGGGGAACTGGTAGCAAATCTGGCTATATTATTATAACAGGTGGAAAGTTTACTAATGTTATTTCTAGACAGATTAGTATAAATTGCAGAAGCATAGAACAGGGTAGAGGATAGGTGGGTCTGAGCAATAGTAATTCTCGCTGGGGGGGGGTAAGGAAGGGTTTGAGTCTATAGAGGGAGCCTAGTTTTTTGTTGACAGTTTTTATTGTTGAGTTAATATGGTCATCAAAGCTAAGGGTGTTGTCAGTTGTAACACCCAGTAAACGGGTTGTGGTGTCAGGGACTATATTTGTGCCATTGTTAGAGGTTATTATGAAATTTGGTAGAGGTGACTTAAGAGTAGGAGCAAAGAGTAGCAGTTTTTTTAGGGTTCAGAAGGAGGCAGTGTTGCATGAACCAATTTTAAACACTGTTTAATACTGTTTGGGTCTGGAATTGGAGAGAGTTTATGGACTTGGCAGAGCAAATTCATGTTGAGTCATCAGCATATTGAATGCAAGTGGCTTGAGGAATTTTGGTATGTAGATTGTTAATAAATAATGAAAAGAGAAGAGGACCTAAAATGGAGCCTTGAGGTACTCCGATGTTCACAGGGAGGGAAGAGGAACGGGTATTATTCCAAAGGACTGCCTGCTGTCTGTTTTCAAGATAGGATTTAAACCATAGTATAGATTGTGAGTCAAGTGATTGGGCTTTTAGGATTTCAATGAGTAAGTTGTGGTTCACCATGTCGAAGGCCTTTGAAAGGTCAATAAATATAGCAGAAGAGAAAGTATTGTTGTTACGATTTTTGTTTATAGAGTCAGTAAAGGATAGTAGAGCTGTAGTTGTGCTATGGAATGGTCTAAAGCCATGTTGGAAGTTGGCAAGTATGTTACTATGGATAAGGTGGTCAGGTAGTTGTCTGTATATGCATTTTTCCATTATTTTGGCAATTGGTGAGAGTAAGGCTATAGGCCTAAAATTTGAGAGCTCAGTAGATGTACCACCTTTGTGTAAAGGGATGATGTGGGATACTTTCCATATGGAAGGGATTTTACTTTCTGAAATTGTTCTGTTTATAAGGATGGAGATTGGGTAGGCAATGGCTTTAGCTGCTATTTGCAGGTATTCTGCTGGAAGGCAGTCAGCAGAAGGGGTGCAGGGTTTAAGTTTTTGGAGGAGTTTGAAAATTTGGGATGTAGGGACAGGTTGTATGTGAAAGGTAGGAGTTGTAGTATTAGGGGTGTTTAGAGGTGAAGAGGTGCTTGGTGGTATAGAATTGGCAAGGGTTAGAATAGCTTCAGTAAAATATTTATTGAAAGCATCTGGAATCTGGTCAGAGTTATTTTGGTTGAGTCCAGAAGGTGAAGGAGTTTTAGAGTGACCTGGTTGAAGAAGTTTGTTAATGCCTGACCAGAATTTCTGTAGTTGTTCTTTATGGGTTTGTAGGAGTTGAAAATAATAGTCTTTTTTGTCCCTGAGAATGTCTTTCTTGGTGGCATTTCTTAACTGTTTGAAGTAAAGATGATCTGATGGACTTTTAGAGGCTCTCCATTTGTTCCAAATTTTATTTCTGAGGTGGATCTTTTGCCTAATTTGTTTTGTAAGCCAGGGGGCAATTTTGGTCCTTATGCAGGAGGAAAGAAGTGGGGCATGGGAGTTGAGGATATGAAGGAATTTTGTATTGAAGTAGGTTACTACTTCATCTAGTTTAAGGTGTAACATGGGAGACCAATCACATGCTTTGAGTTCATTTTGGAAGGACTGAGGATTGAAGAATTTTTTGGAGCGGAAGGTTGTAACATTATTATAATTAGGACAATTAATTTTTTGCTTAATAATATAGGTAATCATGTGGTTACTGATATTGTCTGGAAGGGTTCCTGGTTTATAAGTATTATGATGGCTATTGAGAAGGATCCAGTCTAAGGTGGTTGCTTTATTACTTGGTTTATGGATTCTGGTAGGAGTGGTAATTATTTGAGAGAAACCGTGAAGATTTATGTAATTGGTGGGATTGGGCAAAGAGCAGGTTATAAAATAATGTTTTCTTAAGTGGTGACCAGATGTATAGGCAGGCACAGGGGATTGCCATGGGCACCCCCTGTGCCAATACCTATGCAAATCTGGTTCTTTCTTTTTGGGAAAGAAGTTTTGTAATAGCCAATTCAAGATGGAATAAGCACATTGTCATATACTCCCGTTTTGTGGATGATATTTTTATTTTATGGAGGGGGGACATAGTCACATTGGAATCATTTTTAGATTATTTGCATTCTACAACCACCTTTCTAAAATTTACAATGATTCATTCCCAGTACAACATCAGTTTTTTGGATGTTGATTTATACATGACCAACAAGGGCTTTTCCTCAGGATTACATAGAAAAGAATGCTGGAAAAACAGTCTGCTAGATTTTAGCAGCATGCATCCTCGGTTCTTGTTTCCTAATATTATACAGGGGCAAGTGTGCAGGACATCCAGACTCTGCACTGAGGATTCGAATTTTCAAAAAGAAATTTCTGGGTTAACAACAAATTTTGTCAACAAGGGCTATAACAAGAGCATTGTTGAAAGAGCGATATGTAATGGAAAGTGTAAGAGAAAGGATAGGTACAAACCTTGGTTGAGATGCAATGAAGAGATGACGCCAATAGATGTTGGTCACCATGATACTTCTAGTAAATCTAGACTCTACTTTACTTACAACAGCAATAGTAGGGATATCTATAATATACTTGAAAGGAATTGGAACATTTTGAGGAGTGACAAGAGGTTGAGTGAGCTAGTGGGCTCTAGACCGTGCATTGGCTATAGGAGAAATAAAATCTAAAGATCTATTATGCACTGAGGATAATGCCCATAATATTAAATATCCTCCCATGAATATAGGCACCACAATATGTGGCAATTGTAAAGCATGTTCCTATATTAATAAGAATAATACCATATTCCAACATCCTAATAGTGGTAAAATATTTGAATTTAAAGGTAGAGCGAATTGTAGGACAGAAAACATAGTTTATATAGCAGAATGTTTAGCATGTACTTCATTTTATGTTGGCTTGACTAATAAAATGTTTAAAGTCAGGATATTACAGCACATTTGTGCCATAAGGAATAAAGATATACATAATGCTATATAAACATGTTGAGTCTTTCCCTACACATTCTTTTAAATTTAGAGTGATAGCTAATGTGATCACTGAATATACGAGGGGGTGATGTTAAAGCAAGAACAGAGTTTTTAGAAGCAAGGTGGATTATAGAATTACAAGCACATAGGGAACCAGGCTTAAATGACCTGGTCCCTTTAAAACCGGCATTGCAGAAGAGGCGTGTTTTTTACTAATAGCTTTCTAAATGCTTTTAACTGATTGGTTCTTTTAAACTGGTTGTTTTAGCCACAATGCATATAACTGTTTTGTAATGATTTTCATATTGTCTGAAGAAGGGTTTATCCCGAAAGCGCTAACCTGTGAATCTTTTTGGTGGATTAAAGTATTCATACAGCAGTGTCCTGCCTTTCTTTTGTTTGCAGTCTTTATTCCTTGTCAGGCGGACTTTGGCATCAATGCTTATTTCGTTTTGTTGGATTTTCATTGTGTTATACGTACTATGCATGCTGTGGGGAACCGAATGGCTGAACAGCCTACTACAAGTGCAGAATATGGCAACCAAGGTTCCAACCAGGCTGATGGTATTGTAACTCATTCTCTAACCTCTTTATTACGGGACAATCCACTTTTGGAGTTGGGTTTTACCATCAACAAAATGGACAATGTGAGTAACAAAAAAGTACCCGTAGCAATGGATAAGAATTTTGAAGAGCTATGTAGAGATCTCAGCTACAAGATGGGTAGATTGCAGCGATTAACTTGGCAAACTTATCATTTTGATGCCTGTCAAGCCTATGGAATTGTACCCCGTGGCATGCGCATCTTGTGCATGCCTACCCAGGGTGATAGATACCCTGAACTTTTAGCTCAGTGGCAATCTCTTAATATCGAGACCAGCTTCCGTTATATGGACTTGATTAAGAACTTTTTTTCACCTGAAACAGAACGACTACGAAAAGAGATACAAGAAATACAATCAGTCTTGGATAAAGACTATACAAGTGTTGCACACAACCGACGCTTAATTGAACTTGAATCCATGTTCAATGAAGCTAATGAGAAATTGCGTGCACAAAAAATTAATAAACTAAAGAGAGACCACTCCGATTTCTCCACTGGGAACATTTTCGTTTGGCCGCGTCACAACCATTTTGGCCAACAGCGTATTGATGACGTCAATCAGAGACGACGATTACCCAGCAGGGTTACTCGTGCGAGTACAGAGAAGACAACGGTGGATCAGCCGTGTGGAAATACGAACAATAACAGTTCTATTAACTTACCTGTAGTAACAACAGCTACAGTTTTATCTGATACAGCATCTGCTGAACCTTGTCGCCTGACTGAGGCCGACTTTCCGGTGTTACCAGTAGTGAATATATCGGACAGAGAGAATATAGGGGACAAAGAGGTCCTCGATTTAGAGCATGGTCAAACAACATTGGCCAACAATGATATTGTATTTGAGAAGGATGATACATCCAAGGGAGCTCGTCCCAAAGAAACACCAGGTAGGCATTTTTTACACCATCTTCCAGCTCCCGTAAGGAAGAGAGGGGCGTGGAAGAGATCATTGAGCGAAGGCAGGGAACAGGACAAAAGGAGAAGGACTGCCTTTTGACTTATGATTCTGTTGATAATATTGTATATAATCTATCATCACACACGCTGACTGAAGAAGAACATAGTGTACTGAGTAAAGGACTGACGTTTGTGCCAGGTAGAGCAGGACTATTCAATGAGACAGTAATGGATATCATGCTCTTTTGTAGGAATTTAGCTTTGAAATGTTTATATAACAATGACAATGCAGTGGTTACTAATATGCAACTCTGACGACCTAGTTGTTTTGTACCGCAATTTTCACCTGCCATGCACATGTTTATTGATAGCTGTGAAAGAGATTTAGAAGAATACTTTAGAGCTAATGGACATAAAAAGTATTTTAATTTGACATTTGCACAACAACAGGCTTTACAAGGGTTAATACAAAACCATGATTTGGTTATTAAGAATGCAGACAAGGGGGGGGCAGTCGTTGTGTTAGATAGCACTTTTTATAAAAACAAATTGCAGCAGATGCTTTTGAATGATCAAGTATATGTGAAAATTAATCCATTGACTGTTAAAATGATTGTTGAAAAGTGAATTGGTGTTTGCATGACTTACATGGGCAACAGAAAATCAATGATGAGCTGTTTGAATTTTTAAAAACTAGTAAACCCGTTACACCATTGTTAAAAGCCTTACCCAAAGTTCATAAATCCCTGGAGGACCCACCCTTAGACCCATTGTTTCAGGAGGGGTGGGTAACTGAAAATGCTTCCATATGGTTAGAATGCACTTTGAAGCCACTGTTGGAAAAGTTACCAAATGTATTGAAGGACACCAAATGTTTCCTACAGTTATTGAAAGAAGTTGATGGGAAGTATCCCATTACAGAGTTATTGTTGGTTACATTGGACATAGAAAGCTTGTTCACAGTGATTAATAATGACTATGGGGTGAAAGCCATTGAGAGGTTAATGCAAGAGATGGGTGAATCGACCGCTAAGATACATTTAGTGACAACTTTGTTGTTGTTAGTATTGGAAAATAATGTTTTCTTAAGTGGTGACCAGATGTATAGGCAGGCACAGGGGATTGCCATGGGCACCCCCTGTGCCAATACCTATGCAAATCTGGTTCTTTCTTTTTGGGAAAGAAGTTTTGTAATAGCCAATTCAAGATGGAATAAGCACATTGTCATATACTCCCGTTTTGTGGATGATATTTTTATTTTATGGAGGGGGGACATAGTCACATTGGAATCATTTTTAGATTATTTGCATTCTACAACCACCTTTCTAAAATTTACAATGATTCATTCCCAGTACAACATCAGTTTTTTGGATGTTGATTTATACATGACCAACAAGGGCTTTTCCTCAGGATTACATAGAAAAGAATGCTGGAAAAACAGTCTGCTAGATTTTAGCAGCATGCATCCTCGGTTCTTGTTTCCTAATATTATACAGGGGCAAGTGTGCAGGACATCCAGACTCTGCACTGAGGATTCGAATTTTCAAAAAGAAATTTCTGGGTTAACAACAAATTTTGTCAACAAGGGCTATAACAAGAGCATTGTTGAAAGAGCGATATGTAATGGAAAGTGTAAGAGAAAGGATAGGTACAAACCTTGGTTGAGATGCAATGAAGAGATGACGCCAATAGATGTTGGTCACCATGATACTTCTAGTAAATCTAGACTCTACTTTACTTACAACAGCAATAGTAGGGATATCTATAATATACTTGAAAGGAATTGGAACATTTTGAGGAGTGACAAGAGGTTGAGTGAGCTAGTGGGCTCTAGACCGTGCATTGGCTATAGGAGAAATAAAAATCTAAAAGATCTATTATGCACTGAGGATAATGCCCATAATATTAAATATCCTCCCATGAATATAGGCACCACAATATGTGGCAATTGTAAAGCATGTTCCTATATTAATAAGAATAATACCATATTCCAACATCCTAATAGTGGTAAAATATTTGAATTTAAAGGTAGAGCGAATTGTAGGACAGAAAACATAGTTTATATAGCAGAATGTTTAGCATGTACTTCATTTTATGTTGGCTTGACTAATAAAATGTTTAAAGTCAGGATATTACAGCACATTTGTGCCATAAGGAATAAAGATATACATAATGCGCTATATAAACATGTTGAGTCTTTTCCTACACATTCTTTTAAATTTAGAGTGATAGCTAATGTGATCACGAATATACGAGGGGGTGATGTTAAAGCAAGAACAGAGTTTTTAGAAGCAAGGTGGATTATAGAATTACAAGCACATAGGAACCAGGCTTAAATGACCTGGTCCCTTTAAAACCGCATTGCAGAAGAGGCGTGTTTTTTACTAATAGCTTTCTAAATGCTTTTAACTGATTGGTTCTTTTAAACTGGTTGTTTTAGCCACAATGCATATAACTGTTTTGTAATGATTTTCATATTGTCTGAAGAAGGGTTTATCCCGAAAGCGCTAACCTGTGAATCTTTTTGGTGGATTAAAGTATTCATACAGCAGTGTCCTGCCTTTCTTTTGTTTGCAGTCTTTATTCCTTGTCAGGCGGACTTTGGCATCAGTACGTTTATTTTGTTTTTGTTGCTTAATAATATAGGTAATCATGTGGTTACTGATATTGTCTGGAAGGGTTCCTGGTTTATAAGTATTATGATGGCTATTGAGAAGGATCCAGTCTAAGGTGGTTGCTTTATTACTTGGTTTATGGATTCTGGTAGGAGTGGTAATTATTTGAGAGAAACCGTGAAGATTTATGTAATTGGTGGGATTGGGCAAAGAGCAGGTTATCCAGTCTATATTAAAGTCTCCTAGGACAATGGTTTCCTGAGGTAGGTGTGTGGAGAGGTGATTAAGTATGTTTTCAAGTGTATTAATATTATTTCCTGGGGGGAGATATGTGCAAATAACATAGATAGATTTGGAGTTGTTAATTTGAAGCTTGGCAGTAAGGGTTTCAGCATTATTAGTTGTTGGTAGGGGCATGTCGAAGGTGCTAATTTGGAGTCCTGATTTGTACAAAATGGCTACTCCACCACATTTTTTGGTTTTCCGGTCATTTCTTAGGATATTGAACCCTGTAGGGATGATTTCCTGGTCGAGGGTAGTGGGTTTTAACCATCTCTCTGTGATGCAGAGAATGTCAAAGAAATACACTTGTAAGAATGCGTGAAGGTAGGTCATTTTATTGTTAATGCTATGGATGTTAAGGTGTGCTATCAGCAGGGAGTTTGATGGCCTATTTGGGGTAGTGCTGATGGGTGTCATTGAGTTATTTGGGAGGTTGAGTGTATGAGTATAGGGACCGGGGTTAGGATGAATATTGCCGGCTAATAGAGGATGTTTTTGAGGATATTGAATACACTTTAGAATTTTGTAGATATTAAGAGTGGATCGTTTGACAAGGAAGTAGTTTATATGGGTTGATCTATGGTACTTTGGAAGTAGGTATGTAGAAGTACAGGTTATATTACTATGTTGGAGTGTATGTCTAAGGGAAGTAGGGAGAGTTTGTTGGTTGGGAAAGTGTTCTAGAAAAGAGAAATGTTCAAAGGAGGTTAGTGTATAAGGTATAGTAAGAGCTGCAATAGATGTAGTTAGGAGAAGAAGGTATGTATAAATTGATTTTTGTGTTGGGTCCATTAGGTTGTAAATGGAAGCAATATAAGTCAGTGGAGGGAAAGACTGAATATGGAGGTATGAGGGAAGAAGGTGGAAAGTAATATGGAAATATAAGGGAAGGAGGAGGAGGGAGTAAATGTTAAGTGTGGTGGGTTGGAGGGAGATTTGATTTAATAAAATAAGTAGGAGGTTGTAGAGATACAGCTATGCTATATAGTAGTATGAGGTAGGGTGTGGAAGGAGAAGGGGGTGGAGCTAAACCTGAGGTAAATTAAAGTAGGAAGTAGTAGAGGTGGGGGTGTGGTTGTAAAGTGGCAGGAGATTGTGATGGGGGAGGAATAGGGAGTGGGTGTGGTAATAGAAGTATATAGTTAGGACCAGTGGGGGTGGGTGGGAATTGGGGGTAAGGTAGGGGAGCGGAGTGAGCCCGGAGGGCGAACGGAGCGGGTTGGAGCAGGTAATTAAAAGATTTCCTGGAGTAATCAGTGAGGAGGAGGAAAATCCAGAGGCAAGACCAATAGTCACAGGTAAGTATAAAGTGGCTTAAGTAGTTCAAATGACAAAGGCAAAAGGAGAGGAGATGAAAAATATGGGGATAGAGTGGAAGAAGAAGGAAAAAGAAAGGCTAAGAGGATGGAGAAGAGTTACTAGCAGGATGGAGAGGAGATACTAGAGGGAGTGAGATAGATTAGCAGCTAAGCAAGAAGTAAGACAAGAAAAAGAAAACCAGGTAAGGAATTAGTACAATTAAATGTGGTGAACTGGAGGAAAGGCTATAGCATCAAAGCCGGCAAACAATGCCGCCTAGTGGGCAGAGAGTAGAATACAGGTGAAGTTAGAAAAATTAGTAGTTAGAGGTGACTTTGAAAGAGGAGTCGGGGGGGATATACCACAGGCACAAGGACAGGGAGGGGTCTGGCTGCTGGCTGTCTGACTCAGTGTCTTAAAAATTCCAAACAAGCTAGGTAAGAGATACCTAGAAAGGTCAGACTAAGTTTAAATAGTGGGTACAGTGAAGCTATTACTAATACACTTTAATGTTTAGGACCAGGGAGGAGACATACTTTCTAGTTTGGTTAACACAGGAAAGATTATAGTCCGAGTCAGCAGAATAGGATGGCCACTCGTTGGGATGGCTTGAAGGTAGATTTGTAACAAGATCCTTTGTGACCCCGCAGGTCCTTTCATGCAGAGTAGGGGGGTAAAGTTTCTAGTTTGGTTAACACAGGAAAGATTATAGTCCGAGTCAGCAGAATAGGATGACTACTCGTTGGGATGGCTTGAAGGTAGATTTGTAACAAGATCCTTTGTGACCCCGCAGGTCCTTTCATGCAGAGTAGGGGGGTAAAGATAACAGACACTCGTCTGAGGCCAGGGACGCCCAGCAGCCAGGGCAGGTACCAAGAAAGAAAAAAAAACATATCAATATGTTAAAGCAGTAGCACACACACATATATATTAATATATCGAAGGTGGAAATTATTGTGCAGTAAAAAAAATGAAAACTTAAAAATAAGCTTTTGTTCAATTAGAGATAACTGCAGAATACATAGTCATGCATCTTCTAAAGATGTATGATACAGTGCATCAAAATTATTGATGGTAACACAGCCAAACAAACCCCGATAGTACAAGGTCAGTTCATAGGTTCATATGTTCATAGGTAGGTACTAGGCTATCGGCCCAAGGGCCTAAGTAAGCCTAGCTAGCAAGGTTCCCTGGCTTATGCCACCCAAGAAAGTTAATTTCTTGTGCCCCTGTTGAGCAGAGCCACAGAAGTGATCCCTAGGGTGTATTTCCTATTTCCCATCCACTCATCAAGATTTTTCTTGAAGAGTGCTATTGAGGAACTTTGCTTGACATAGATGGGTAGCTTGTTCCAGAGTATAAGAAGACTCTGGGACAGGAATCTATCCCTCCAGCATGTCCTGTTTATTGTGGTGACAAGGTTTAGGTCCCTAGAGTGTGCAGCTCAGAGGGATTGGGATTTCTTTAGGTGTAGCATGTCCAACAGCTCTGGGTTTAACATAGCTTTATATGTTAGGCAGAGATCTCCTTGTAGCATATCGCCTACTCCAAGGAGATCTCGGCCTAACATAGCTTTATATGTTAGGCAGAGATCTCCTTGGAGTAGGCAATATGCTACAGAGTAAAGCTGGAGTTTTTTGAGATGGTCAGTGTAGGGCATCTATTTGAGGCCAGTAATCCTTTTTGTGAGGTACTTCTGTGGCCTTTCCAGCTGCTGCAGATGTCTTGTGAGTTACATTCCAAAAGGGGCGTTGTACTCTATAATGGGTCTAATGAGTGCCGTGTAGAGGGGAACAATGACCTCTTTTTTCCAGGATGAGAACCCTTTTGTGATAAGGTGTGCCACATAGAGGGATTTCCTGACTATTGTGGCAATGTGATTATCAAAGAAGAGACTACTGTCCACCTGGGTCCCAAGGTCTCTTATCACACATTCTGCAATAAGTAGACTGACGTTTCTGTGGTAGTTCATGGGTACAGAGTTTTTACCAAAGGGGATGACAATGCACTTTTTGGCATTGAGCTTGAGGCCATGCCTCTGGCACCAGGCATCTCTCTCAGTGAGGCCCTTCTGTAGGATGTCCACATCATTTGGAGACTCAACTATGGCTCCTAGTTTGCAGTCATCTGCGAACTTCATTAGCCAGAGACCTTCTGTGTCAGCCTGTACTTCAGAGAAGTAGATAACAAACAGGAGAGGTCCCAGGACTGAACCCTGTGGTACTCCACTTGTCACTGGTTTGAAGTCAGATTTGGAGTCTGCAACTTTTACAGTGTGAGTTCCGTCAGTAAGCCAGTTATCTACCCATCTTGTGATGTAGGGATTTATACCTAGTTTAGTGAGTTTAGCTATAATTCCAGAATGGGGGGATGGTGTTGAAAGCCTTGGCGAGGTCAAGATAGGATGTGTGAATCACCTTACCCTCGTCTACGGCTTTGGTGACTGCCTCAAATAAGTCGACCAGGTTCAGAAGGCATGATCTGCCATTCACACACCCGAACTGGGTGGGGTCCAGAGTGTGGAAGTTACCAATGTCTTTGTTTATGAGTTCTATGATGATACATTCCATGGCCTTGTAGACCAGGCTTGTCAGGCTAAAAGGGCGATAGTTCCCAGGATCACTGGTGGCTCCCCCTTTGTGGAGTGGGATAACTGTTGTTGTGCACCATTCAGTGGGCACAAAGCCTGATGTGAGACTATGAATGAACATCGTGCATAGGCGGGGAGCCAGTTCGTTCTGACGTTCCTGTAAAACACAGCCTGGGATGTTGTCCAGTCCCATAGATGCTGTGTTTTTGGTTTTGGCGAGTGCAGCTTTTACCTGCATAGATGTGATTACAGGAAGTCTGCATTCTTCCTGTATAGATATGGACCCTTTAGGGGGTAAGAGGGGGGTAAAGTTAGCACTGAACCTGTCTGCCAGGATGTTAGCAATATCTGTTGGTTCTGTAATTTCCATGCCGTTGTGCTGTAACTCAGAGCAAATCTGGGTGTTGCCATTGAGATTCTTGACATAGCTATAGAATGCTTTGTGGTTGCCCTTAGAATCAGTGGTGATTTTCTTTTTGTAGCTAGCTTTGGAGGATCTTATAAGGGATCTCAGCTTCTTACTGAAGCTGACCTGGGAGCTCCTCCACTCATGGGATTTTACTCTCTTTTGCAACAGTTTCTTCTTTCTGTTGTATAGTTTGTTTATGTTAAAGCTTTATAACTATGTTTCATCTGCAATTGACTACTTATATTGGCATTATTACCTTCACCTGAATTAACTCATAAATCAAAAAATGTATAATACCATGTTAATACTTGCAAAGTAAAGAGTGAGTGCATTAAGGTGTGAAGTATTATACTTAATATAGGGATCTGGAGGCTGTCTGCAGACATCACTAATCCACTAAGTAGCTGATGCAAATCCCAACAATGGAGGTCACCTTCTTTATCAGTCCATCTGGATGCTCAGACACATCAAAGTCTCCACTCAGTTGACATCTTCTTTGAAGTTGTTGATATGAATTTGCAGAATGCCTTCAGAAAAATGCTCAGAAACACCACTCAGATCACAAGTACCAAAGGAATTCTTGGAAGCATAAAGATATCATGTTTTAAAACTGGCACAGTGAGGTTGGCATCTGCCCACTGGTGAACATCAAGCACATGCTGTACATGTACTCACACAGACGCAACTATCTGGCATTTGTACTCAGCTCTGTACACTTACACCGAACTATTGGTTAATATGCCTAGATTTGAGATCTTACACTGATGTCCATGGACATGATTCCAAAGCTCATTTATTATGCATGGCATAAACAGTATTTAAGTGCGTGTGTGTGTGTGTGTGTGTGTGTGTGTGTGTGTGTGTGTGTGTGTGTGTGTGTGTGTGTGTGTGTGTGTGTGTGTGTGTGTGTGTGTGTGTGTGTGTGTGTGTGTGTGTGTGTGTGTGTGTGTGTGTGTGTGTGTGTGTGTGTGCATGCATGTGTATGCATGTGTGTGTGTGTGTGTGTGTGTGTGTGTGTGTGTGTGTGTGTGCGTGCGTGTGTGTCTGGATTTCATATATATATATATATATATATATATATATATATATATATGTATGTAGTATACACACACACACACACACACACACACATATATATATATATATATATATATATATATATATATATATATATATATATTATCACATTAAGTTGCTGTCTGTTTTTTGTCTACTTTGTCTTACACAGAAATATTTCTGCTATACTAAGCAAAGATGTCATCTTAGACTTCTTCTCCTCATGTTTTAAAACTTTCACTATGTTTGGATCTGATTAGGTCAGCATATATGCAGTCCCATGACTGCAGATTGATAGGTGCCATCAATTTCAAGGAGGCCCATACCTCCTTCAGAACAAGGAATATATAACCTTTGTATACACTGATGCTTTTAAATATATTATTTGATAAGCACTGACACATTTAAACATATCCAAATGATCCAGTAAGTTTTGGGACAGTCTGTCACCCCAGAACTATAAGTTAAAATAGGAAAAACACATTGATTTATAGATCGGACTTTATTCGTAGATATCAAGCAGTTCTTAATATCAGTTTTAGTCTTCTGAAGTATTCCTTAATAAGCTTTATTTGCATTTGCATATGTCTTATTATTGATCCTTCATCTATTCTCAAATACGTTTGCACTCCCTCCTGCTCAAGTTCCTTTATATCAGATTTCTGTCCCAGGTTGATATTTTCCTGGTGTTTCAGCTGTCCTGTTTTAAATGTTGCTTTTGGCATTTATGAAGACCAAAATATCATTCTTATATCATCTGAAAAAGTTTTAACCATTTGCAGTTATGCTTTCATCTTCTCATCTGATGAAATATGCAATTTTAAATCATCCACAAAAAAATAGATGAGACGTCTTTAAACAAGGTTGTTTTCTGTGATACAAAGTGTAGTCATAGTCTAATCTGTTTAATGGATAAAGAGCAAGCCAAAAGAGCATTAGTGACAAAGAATCACCCTGCGATATCCCTCTGTGAATTTTTATCCCTGGGATAATATCTTGCCCTTTGTCATATCTCAACTGCAAAGTGGTTTGCCATTTTTTCATGGTGACTGTAATGGAAATGATCAATGTAAGGTGTATTTTGTACATCTGTAAGTATTCCTTTATCAATGAATGTGAGATGCTGTCAGTTGCTTTTTTGCAATCTGTTCATGCCATACTAAAATTCTTCCTCTTTTTACAATTCTCTTTTATGGCTTTATTTAGTAACAAGTGATCATTTGATTCACGTGACTTTCTTTTGTTACCTTCTTGTTCTATTGCAATAACTACATTTTTTTCTAAACTTCACCTTTAGTGAGAATGAAGTAATTCTTGAGGCCATGCAGCAACATGGCAAGAATATTTTTGAACAGATGGAAAATACACTGTGGAAGACGCAATTGTGGTATGATATCACCAACATGGTAAATGCTGTGGATGGTCACAACCGATTGCAGGAGGCATGTTATTGGCGCTGCTCACACATGATCCTCCATACAGCCAATAGTGTCTGCCAGTAACAGTGGGAGAGAAATGTCACTGGTGAAGGATCACCTATTACTTCCCCTGATGAGACAACATTATTCCTGGCATCACACCATAATACCTGTCAGGACCACCGTATTCCAGAGGGAGATATAAAGGCTTGTGTGCCAAGTCACAGTGGTATGTATATTGCTCCACTACATAATAGCAGAGTACATGATACTTATATGGAATTACATTCCAACATGCCTTATCTGTTCATATGTATTTCACAGCAAAAACCCATTGACCAATACAGCAGAACACCTCAGCTAAAGACAAGCTCGGTCAGGCAGTCTCTATAAGGTGTTTATTAACCTTTAATTAGGTGTTAATGGGACTGGTCTGTCTGATGTTCATCTTTTCACCTTTACAGGGCTTTCTTATGCAACCAGTCATTATCTTCAGGTATGTGTCCATCTACTCAGGTGGGGTTGACTGTATTGGTAAACCTGGACATATATGATGTGTGCTTCACATTTAACCTGTATATGTTCATTTGCAATTAAAAGCAACTTCACAATGCCAAGTGAAGGTAGTCTCATCACATCATGACAGACCTGGTAAGAGTGTCTCTATATGAGATATACTGCTATTTAGTTATTTGTCACTATGAGTCTGATGAAGATCTATCCACCTTCACAGGGTCTGTCTACTCAGATAGGTTTAACGGTATTGCTGAAGTTCAACCTAGAAGATATGTGTGTTAGATTGTTTCATACTTATTTATTGTATATGTTCATTTGTACTCCACAGAGGCATCACAACACACACCGCAAAGGGTGGAGTCAGAAGAAGGCATGGCTCGTATCTGTGCATGTATGAGCACTTTTGTAATGCCAATAACATTTGCATTTCTGATGCCTAATACTGGCTATCATTGTTCTCTAGGGTCATTGCACCAGCTAAACCCATGCCAGTCAGTAAAGTGGATATTTTCATTCCAGTTGTATATAGTTAGTGAAGTGTCAAACTGATTTCACATACTTCCCACCCTCTGCATCCATTTTGCATGCATCTGATATGTGACATTACTGTGTTTACAGCATGTCTACTTCCTGCATCCTCCACAAGCCCATCCAGTGATTCTGAGTCAGGATTTGATATTACAAATTCACACAGTACAGCCAATGACAAACACGGTACTGCACTGGGGTCAACATTGTTAAGTCCTTGAAGAATCAGTCATGTGGCTTAAGATATAGTCAGTGATATGAGAATTGTTTTGACAGACAGTCTGATGATGTTGGAGCATTAGATATTGGTCATGATAATGACCTTGAGGAGCTGTTCTCAGATGAGGGTGAGAGTGGTGGTGACTCAGCTCCACAAAGGACTACTAATGTCCATAAGACTGCACAATTGCATGTTACCAATATGTTTGCATGTGTTTGATCCTGTATGCATGCTCTTATATGCACATGAATGTTCCCAGTGATGTCATGATAATGACTTGTGTACACTTGCTCATGCCACTGATAATGTACCACACCAGCTCCATGTGTTACATGAGGTCAGGAGCACATGCACAGAGAGGTCATGGCAGCACAGGTTGCATAACATGATCGTGTGGTATCTGTTGCATGCTCTGTTTAAAGGCTTATCACAGCAGCAATGAAGCAGTGCCAAAGTACAACCTGGTGCTATATGTCCTGATACTCATGAGCAGATTACCTCCAGTGGGTAAAAGAAGACCACCTCTCATATGATCCACTCATGTCAATGTCTGTGCACCAATGTGCACACACAGCTGCTGTTGCTTACCATGTTCAGATCCCATCAGGGACATCCTGATATATTACTCACAATACCATTCAGACCCACAGTGTGTCCCAACATAGACATATCACCACATCCAGCTGAACAGTAGAACACTGTGGGCATAGTGTTTCTTCATGTGATGGTGCGGCTAGGACTGTGGTGTGAGGCTTCAGCATGGGCATCCTTGTGTACTTTAAAGTAATGCTGAAGGTTACCCCAGTGAGTGTCCTGTTGTGTCACTCTGACTCTGTGGCAATGATGACCGCTGTGCGTACCACTACATACTTAACAGGTTAGTTATCTATGACACATCTACTGCCACAGGTTGTCTCTTGCTGTATGTCTGGCATGATAGACTGTCTATATGTTGTGTCATGATGGGCATATAGGTCCAGATTATTTATTTATTTTTTTTTATACTGACATTTGTATGAATGGACCGTGCTGTTACTAGTGCCTCCATTTTTCTTCCCATTCCTATTTAATAAACATGACCCATATGTT
>NC_056727.1:1102185362-1102342862 GCF_019279795.1 Protopterus annectens | reverse complement strand
ACAATCAGAATCAGACAATTACCCAGGGAGAACACTAGCCCAGCCCAGCACTTAAAAGTCTGCAAACAACAGTCCATTATGTTTCTCTCAAGAGACACTGCAACGCTGCAGTAAACTAATAGAAGTGAAAACTGAAAAGGCTTCACTGAGGCAAAAAATGTTAGGGGCTGCCATTGCTGTTATAAGGTGACATATGCAACATGCTGAGGGTGGTGATAATGCAAATGCTGCCGGACAACCCACAGTGAGGAGACGGAGAAGAGTGTTACCTACCAGGGGCTACATAAGCTGGAGATAGTGGAGCGCTATAGAGTGGACAGAGACCTCTTGCAGCAAATTGTTGAGCTGTGCAGGCCACACCTCACACACAGAACCAACAGAGGGGAACCCATCCCAGTGGAAACTAAGGTATGTGTTGGTCTAAGAATATTAGCAACAGGTACCTTCCAGAGACCAACTGGTGATATGATGGGGATATCACAGGCATCAGCATCCAGGGTATTGCACCAGTTCCTGGATGCCATGTCAGCACATGTCGGTGATCATGTATATTTCCCGAATTCCCGTGAGGTATTGGCCAGCAATATGTGTCTCTTCCAGCAAATAGCGGAACACCCTGAGGTAGTGGGTGCAATAGACTGCACGCACATATGCATCAAAGCACCAGCCGGTGAGCGGGGTAGGGTCTACTTCAATTGCAGGGGCTTCCCCTCCATCAACTGCCAGGTCGTGTGTGATGCCCAGGGCATAATACTGAATGTGTGTGCTGGCTGCCCTGGAAGCTACCATGATTCCCATATCTGGCATCTGCTGCAGCTGTACCAGACATTTGCCAATGGGGACATCCCACATGGTCACCTAGTGGGGGATGCTGGCTAAGCACTGGAGCCGTGGCTGATGACACCCATTAGAAATGCACACACACGTGAACAGGAACGCCATAATGAGGCACACGCACAAACATGAAATGTAAACTGAGCATGTGTTTGGGCTGCTCAAGTCATGGTTCCGGTGCCTGGACACATCTGGTGGAGCCTTGCAGTACTCACCAACTACATGTACCCAAATTGTCATGGTATGTGCTATGCTACATAATATGATCCTGCAAAAACAGCTGCAGCAGGACCAACATAGGCTTGGGCCAAACAGCCCCCCACCATTGCCAAGGCCATCACAGGCAGAGCATGACTCGGAGGAGGAACAACCTGAGCCTGCCCCAGTAGGCAGAAGGAGGCGTGCCCAGTATGCTTTGGTCTTGGCAAAGAGGCAACGCATAGCACATACACTGGCTCAGTAGGAACTCTGGAAATAATACCTCTCTCTGACCCGCACATATAGTAAAAGGGATGCTACGTTGACATTACCTGCTTTCAAACAAGTATAGGGAGTGTAGTATGTGCATCCAACATAGACAGCCCTGCATCAACACCTAAGGCATGATTGCCATGTGTTAAGCAATATAAAGCAGTGCTAAACAGCATTTACCATCATGAAGTCAATGTAAACAAAATTGCACACACCAACTACTACAAATGTGGTCAATGTAGAGTAATATTGGCCAATGTCCAGCAATGATGGTTAATATTGAGCAATGTTGGACGAGCTGAGTCTAGGTAGGGCATAGCTGAACAAAAACCAACATGCTCAGATTTGCTCTACTGGCCCCTAAGCAGTCTGGTCTGCTCAGTATGAAAATATAAGCGGCAATGGGCCTTTAACCCAGGATACTGTGCACTATAGTCATAGTACTGAACCACTAAACCATGGCAGTAGTGCAATGGTTAGCCTGTATGAAGAAATGTTGATAAGTCTATGCAAAGTATTTCACAGAAACCCTGCAGGCACAGCATAATTCCTGTCGAGTTATGACACAAAGGTGAGTCCTGCAGTAAGAATAGAACCTGACTTTAACACACACAGTACAAATGTTAATAATGGACATGTAGACATACATCAACAAATGTAGTGGACCTCAGACAGCAACACACTGAAAGGTCACACTGGGCATGCTCACACACTTGAATACATGAGACAAATGTCAGGCAACAGAACACTGACAGTCTGAACTGGGCATGCTCACACACTTAGGCCATGTTGGAGTACAGCACTGGGCCACATATAGCAGGCAGTTGCATGTGTTAACCCAGGAACCTCTCACTACACAGCAATCTGCCCTGTGCACACACTTATATGACAACAGACACGTATATAATATAGTGGAACCCTGCCATAAGCAAATATGTTCTGCAGATACCTAAGCTATTCATATAAAGTGTGAAAGCAAAGATGATAAAAACCTGCAAACAGTATCAGCAATAAACATTGTGCATTATGAAAATTATAATAGGTTCAGAGGTTGATACCAGGCTATCTGCCCTAGGGCATGTACAAGCATAGCCAGAGTGTGTTTGGCTACTGCAACCCAGTCAAATCAGAGCACTGTGCCTGTGAATAGTAGGTCACACAAGATAGCCCATTTATGTTCAGTGTATTGTGCCTCTGTCTAGCAGGGACCCAGAAGATATCCCATGGGTAAACATGTGATCACCCATCCACTAGATAAGATGTCACCTGTAGGTGGTCAGTGGGTGGCTCTGCCTATGCAAAACTGGGACTATACTCCGGAGTGAGTGGAGGCTTTCTGATAATAATCTGTCCCCCAAGCATGTCGTTTTAACATCAGTGCTGAGGTATATGTCCCTGGAGTGTGTAGCAGCAAGGGAGTCAGATATCCTGAGGTGGAGCATGTCCAGTTAGTCTGGGTCAGATATTGCCTTCAACTACAGGCACACAACACATCCGTGTGGGTGGTAAGTGACTGAGTACAGCTGGAGTTACTGTATCAGAAATGTGCAGGGCATCTGTGTGAGTCCCTACATCTGCTCAAAGAGTAACATTTGTGGCCATTACAGTTGCTGCAGGTGTCAGGTAAGGTACATCCCAAAGGTGGCATAGTAACCAAGCATGGTCATGAAGAGTATAGGGGCACAATGACCACACGTGATCAACATGTGAAACCATGTGGGATATGGTGGGCTATGTAGACATACTGTCAAACCACTAAGGCAATAGGATTGTCAAAGGCAAGAGTACGAACAGGTCGTGTCCCCAAACCTGTAACAACTACTGCTGTATGTAATGGATTACAACCTATGTGGTAATGTGTGGTCATTTTGTCATCCTCAAAGGGGATGACTATGCAACTAATGGCATGTAGCCATGGGCCATGGCTCAGGCACCAGTCAACCTATCTCTGTGAGACCCTGTATGTGTATGCATGTGCCAGCAGGAGAGCTGATTATGGCACCCAGTTTGCAGTCATCTGCGAACATGGGCAGCCATATCCCTCCTGTAATAGCCTGTACATCACACAAATATATACTGAACAAGAGAGGTCCCAGGACTGAGCCTTGAGGGATGCCATGTAACTGGTGTATAGTCAGACATGGCCCCTGCAACACTGAGCATGTGGGTGCTATCCCTGCTCCAGGTAGCAATCCATCGTGTCAGATATGTGTCGATATTGATGCTGGTGAGCCTATGCATAATGGCCGAGTAGGTTATTGTGTTGAAGGGTTGTGCAAGGTCCAGGCAGGCTGTGTGGACAACTATCCCAACACTGATGGACCTGGTAACTTTTGAAAGAATACGAACAGGTCCAACAGGCAAGATCTGCCCACAACAATGCTGTAATGTGTAGGACCCAGTATCTGTAGGTTTCCCATGTATATGTGCATGACTCCCATTACATTACACTCCATAGCTTTGCAGAACAGGCTAGTTAGCCTTTTAGGCCGATATTGTCTGTGGTCTGTTGTGGCAGTATTCAGTGGAGTGGGACCACTATCGCTGTACACCATTCTGTGGGGACATATCCTGCAGTAACTCTTATATCGAACAGTGATGTAATGTGAGTGTTACGTCTGTCATGAAGGCTGTGTACGACACAGGCCAGGACACTGTCTGGTCCCATTGATGCTGTGTTGTCCGCTGTGGGGAGGGCAGCACTCACCTGTTTACTCATGATGTCTGGGAGGTTACACTCTGTTGGTATGGACAGTACCACCTTAGGGGGGCTGGGGGACACACATTTGCACTGAACCTGTTTGCCAGGATGATGGCATTGTCAGTGGGTTCAGGGTATGTTTAGTCAGTACTCAGTAACACCCAGCATATCAGTAAGTGTCCAGCTAGGTACCTGAATCAACTGAAGAAGGCCTTGTGAGAGTCCGACGTGTCTGGTGTAATTGTCCGTTAGAAGCGTGCCTGACATAAATACCCGAGTGATTGTAGCAGTCTGCTAGTACAGATCACAGATGCCTTCCCTGTCTGGGATTGTGCTCTATCATGTAGTAGCTTCCCCCATTTGTTGTAAAGCATATTAATGGCTGGAGTCTACCAGACAGGTCCACTGCCATTGGACGAGTGAGTCCAGTTGTTATTTTGGATGTAACGATCCATGCGATCCACTAGGTGTCCACAGAATGTGTGTGTAAAGGATTCAGCAGTCTGAGCCATACTTACCACTGACCCAGGGTCTCTGAAGGATACCACCATGGTTTGGAGGTGTGTGACGTTTGCTTTTGGGAAGTTCACCAAGATTACCCAGGATGAGTGTGGGGACGGGATATGGATGTCCAGTGAGATAAAGTATGTTCTGCCCTTACCAATGAGGGGTATATCGCAGGTGTGGAACATAGAGTCCCCATTTTGGTGATGATCATGTCCAATATGTTGTCCCCTCTTGTGGGTGTGGTGACCAGTTGTGCCATAGCATATAAGTTTAGAAATAGTAGCAACTGTTGGGCGAGGGTGTTGGGGCCTGAGTACTATCCACAGTCAATGTGTGGGTATTTGACGTCACCCAATATAATGGTGTTTGGGGAGACCTTCATATTGTCCCATGTTCCCAGGAAAGCTGAGTGAGGTTGCTGAGTTGGGGACTGTGGTCTGTAGCAGGCAACAAACCAAAAGGCAGATTTGCACAATGTTAGGTGCATATGTATGATCCGTGATGCATTGTGCAGTGCTGCCAACCCGGAGGTATGTGTATCTGTGATGTATATGGATACTGCCCCTATTTGTGTTGGCCATTCTGAGTTATGTGGTCAGAAACCATGGTACGAAATACAACCTGGTAGTGCTGGTGTGCATGTGGGAGCCTGAACCATGTGTCTGTTAGTGCACAGATATTGCTATCCTCCATACTTAGGAGATTCCTGAGTGGGCACAATTTGAGGGTAATACATCTGGTGTTGAGCAGCATTACCCTCAGTGTCGTGTACTCTGTAATGTCTATGGAGGTGGTTCTGTCCTTTGAGCCCTGCTTAAATAGGGCAGTATGGTGGCAGCAAGTACCCTAGCCAGTATTCAAAAGTCCAAGGGTGACAGGTGCAAGCTGTCCATAGGGAAGCTACGTGGCATGTCGAGCATGTCACCCCAGGGTGACAGACACTGTATCCCCTTTGAATAACACCAATATGTTAGCCAACTGTTAAATGTGATCAGTTTGTTGGTATACTGTGACATCATACTTGGTGAGTGTAAGATGCTAGACAAGGTCAGGGTAATACTGGGCTGGGCTACATGATCACAGAGTTCCTCTATGTTTCATGTCATGTGGTCCAGGGAGGAACGTCTGAGGTTGTACGCACCAGCATGGACAGTGATGGAGCCAGTCCTGGACTTGCTTTGGAGTGACCTGAGTGCATGTGTTATGTGGTGGATCCTGGCACCTGAGCGACAGCTCAAAGTGACTATTCCCTTGTTTGGTCTGGTGAGTGGGCCAACAGTGTGTTTGACATTAAGTGTCACCTATACCAAGTGTATCAGGTGTGTTGTTTAGCCCAAAGGGCAGTGACTGTGTGGCACACTGACATTGTGAACTGTGTGACATGTGGGCATTGTAGTGGGGTGGCAGTTGTATGTGTGTCTGCTTTGGAGGTCTCTGCTGCTTAGGCAGAGTGTATGTAGAGCCTCCAAATATGTGTATGTGTGATAATGTGGTTTGTTTTCTGTCACTATCGGTGTATTTGAGACTGATATGTGGTGTGTGCGGTCACCCTCACCACCTGATAGACTATGCCAGTCATGGGTCGAGAGAGCTCAGCGTCCTGTATGTCAATATTGTTACATCTCCCACATATATGTGAGTGTGATGTGAGGAGGAGAGGGTTGTCTGTGTACATGAGGCAGATGTGACATTGTGTCATAACCACAATATTCACTAGCTGGACTGGAGAGTACACATGAAACTGACCCCTGGACATGCCAGTGTATTATGATGACATACTCTGTAGCCTGATCACAAAGGATCAGTAGGGTGTTAAGTGTGTAAAAGAGTATAACCGGGATTAGTGCTCAGTTTTGTCGGTGTTTTGTAAAGAGTAGCTGAGAAGGAGTCCAGACTGAGAATCATGACATGTCCTTCAGCTATGTAATAAATAGTAATGTACATGCATATATGTGCTGAGTCAGGGACAACTGTACCTTACTGACATTGCCGACATCCTGTCAGACAGGCTCATGTATACATACCCACCCCCCACTGACGAATGTCCCTGACATCATACCAGGAGATATCACATGTAGAATGGCTGAATAGCTCCCCCCAAAGCCAAAAGCATAGCAGCAATTGGATTACATCGTTTCCCAATATGTGTGTCATGCATGCACTACAGAACAAACAGACCCTGCACCTGAACAGTCTATTGAGCCTCACCCACTCCACAGGACCTGGGACCATTGAATGTGTTACAGCAACATATGGCACTCCCCACATGTGTGGGTGAACAACACACCATGGGAAGTATAGTCCAGTAAGCCTATAAAGTCTGATCTGCAAGGGCATGGAGTGCATCCTGGCAGAAGTCATAAACAGAGCTATTGGAAACTGACAAACACACAACCCTACCAACTGTGGTATGTTCATGTGCAGATCATGGTTCCCAAGCCTGCTACACCGTCTGCAAGGCAGCCAACCAGGACATACATCATGGAACAGAGCTACACATGTCCCACATAGACTTTGAACAGAGCTTCATCAACATCACAGACACATGTCGTATCGACAAAACCAACAATCTGTGCATAGATATGTGTTGACATATGAAGGGATGTCAATGTGCCCACAGACAGATCACACAATGTGAGACTCACAGGGTCCTGTACAAGCTGTTGATACCTGCCGACCTACATGGATCATTCCTGGAATTGCATAAAAATGTGTACACACATTACCATGTCCAGTCTGATGATGTCATCATCCTAGAAATATACCAGGAGAACAGAAACCACCCAGTAAAGCATATAGCATGCTGTGTTAATGCGTAACTCTCTAGTATCATAACATAGTTAGGTAGGAGTTTGAGTCCTGCAACCACCAACTGTGGGGGGGTGAGTGTATGTGTATGATTGCCTTTGAGAAGAGTAGCCTTTTTGGAGACTGGGAAAACACATTAAAAGAGGTACATCCGTCTTTGGAAAGACTGATGATGTCAGCATCCTACAAATATTCAAGGAAAACGGCAACCACCCAGTAATGCATATAGCGCGCTGTGTTAATGCATATCTCTTTAGCGTCATAGCATAGAAAGTAGGGGTTTGAGTCCTGCAAATGCTGTGTGTGTGTGCACCACAGGTGGTCAATACAGTGTGAGTTTTGCTTTTATTACGGTATAACATATGTTTCAAACAGTATGTGCATTGCACACATTGGGTATCTGTGTGTCAAATAAATTTGTGTACATGTGACCTCAATCAGTACATAGGTGTGAAGCCTGCATACTACATAAATACATTTGTAACCTTCGACAGATTGTGCCGCTGCTTCTCAGATCATAGGTCACATATGTATGTATGTGTCATGCCCGGACAATGTAGTGATCCGTGGCCAAGGACATCCCTGCCACACACACACCCATGACACATACTATAGAGTACTGCAAGTGAGGGTATTTGCCGGGGTATATGTCAGACATGTTCATACACAACAACGACTGGCAATAATGGACAGTCATTATAGGTGTGCACCAGTCCTGTGGATATGCATTCAGGCCCCTAATGTGTTATGTGAAACACCGAGAGACCCCACAATACCTATGGATATGTGGATACCAAGGGACAGATGACATAACACGTGTCTGTCTGTACAAATTGGTAACCAACATACATGTTCAGGTCTACCACCTATGTGGTACTGTCGGGATAGTATGTATAGTAAATGTGGATGACTATGCCATAGACGGCGTACTGCTATACAGCATGTATTGGACAACAGGTATCTGTCTGCATGATTCCCTTGTGTAGGATATGCGTCCCATCTGGGGAATGCAGTGTAGGCCAATGCATGCATTTCCAGATGTGGATGGACATATCCCTAGTGTGTTTGCATGTATCTAAGAGGGCTATATGCCACACAGGTGTGGTCCCAGGAACGTGTGGTG
Organism: Protopterus annectens; assembly: GCF_019279795.1. Lineage (NCBI taxonomy): Eukaryota > Metazoa > Chordata > Ceratodontiformes > Protopteridae > Protopterus > Protopterus annectens. Next base: position 1,102,334,418 of record NC_056727.1, on the reverse strand, counting down.
GTCAATACCACTGGTTACTGTTATAATATAGTGCTGGAAGGATCCAACTGTTACTGAGTTCCCTACAACTGTGAGTCATTTGTCAGGACATCATCTAATGATTGGTTATAGTCATGCTGTTGAGGTAGTGTATACTACCAGACTGCAGATCATTGACAGATATCAACGGTATCACCCACAGCATAGTGCCAACCCATGTCATACACACATGTGTACCCATGTTAGTACATATCTGTAGTAGAATGCATACTGGCCATCGAAAGATACCATGAGATGTTAACAATTTGTAGAACAGGGTATGTCACACATCCCATGTGTCCACTATGCACATACATGCAGACAGTGCGCACACACCATGTTCACAGATGTACACCCGCTAATTTGTAATGCACACTTCACACACGTACTGTCCACTCACTAACACATGCTGGCAACACTGTACACTTCAGCCAAGTTGCACATGGGTGGACAATACATACTCAGACCTAACACTGGTGTAAACAATGCTACAATGACTATCAGAGCTGTGATGCATAACGCCTGCTCAGATATACCTACAAGAATATCAGTACACTTTCCTGTTGGCAACTTGCTACTATTGCTACACTGCTATAATGTCACCCTGTGCATCAGAACCATGTTAGCCTATTCCTGCATCAATATGACAGATGACAGGAGGTGGCACAGGTGTCATCATATGCATAGGGTGTGTTGTAGGTTTGCCAGAGCCCGGCATTGACCCATCCAATTGGCATGTCTGTGTGTGTGTGTGTGTGTGTGTGTGTGTGTGTGTGAGGGACAACAGTACTGCATGGGCCAATGTTGATGTAATGTGTGTGTGTATGCATGAGCCCTAGTTGTATGGTAAATGTGTGTGTGTCTGCATGCACACAACTCCACCATGTGGCTGCCATATACGGGTGGACCTGCTAGGCCATACAGATCACTGTCTACGGCCACAGAAACAGTACCTGTGCCTAGCAGGGATGCTACGGGCAGTATCGGGTACCAACCCTGAGTGGGTGCTATCATCAGAGGCAGAGGTATGATGACTGGACCCATGTCCCTGCTGGGACTGGCCAGTGCCACGTGGTCTAGTAGAACAGTCAATGGACAGGCCAGCCCCAGCATTGTTGGGGCTGGTACTGCCACTACGGGAGCAGCTGTGATCTGTGGTCCGTCCGTGACGACTGCCAGCTGTTGCTGGCATGCGTCTGCGTCAGCTTCTCATCCATCCCGCATGGTCCTGGCACATGGCTAACACATTGTGGAGGACATCTAATGTCTCCCTCCAATGGCTATCAAAGACCTTGGTGTAATTCCGGATGGCACCGGCAAGGTCACAGATGCTGTCATTGATAGCAGTGTAATGGGCCCTCTGCGCCCTTAGTCCCTGTTGGGTGTACTGTTCCATATGTGCCTGTGCCTGCATTACAGCCCGGAACATACTGGAGGTTGTAATACCTCCGGGGGCACGTCTGCCAGGGGCAATACGATCAGTGGTGCTCCCCCGAGAACCCCTGGACATCCGCCTATGTGGTACCGTTCCAGTAATCTGGCTATGGCTGCTGTGAGGGGATGCATGTGCCATAGGTACCACAGTCTCCTGGTCAATGCCAACTGTATGCTTTCCCTCAGCTACGGCCATTGGTGACGAGGGATGTATTGGCAGTATGAGTGTGCACATAGATGGGGTTGACCGCTGTGTACTGTCGATTGGTGGACCAACGACAGACCCTGTCAGACCTTCCTGTGCCACAATATATGTCTCATCATCTCCACTATTAGTGGTGGTGACATCAGGTTCCCTGCTGCATTCAGCCACCCCTAACTCACCACCTGTGGAAGGAAGACAGGAAACACACTTTACAATGTGTACATGATGTTAGCACACATGCACACATGCACACATGAACACATGCACACATGCACACATGCACACATGAACACATGCACACATGCACACATGCACACATACACACATGCATGCATGCACACATGAACACATGTACACATGCACACATGCACACATGAACACATGAACACATGCACACATGCACACATGTACACATGCACACATGCACACATACACACATGCACAGAAATACACTGTTCACCACAGCACATACACACACCCACACACACACACACACACCAGCAATCCAACACATACACAATAGTGGGTGATGGTGGGTGACAGTATCACAAGGCAAACAGTCACCACACACATGTCAGCATGCAGACCATGCATTGCTCAACACCATGCAGTGCAAGTGTAGACAGCCCTATCTAATGACATTATACATGGCTTTGATGCATGTGTGTAGTTGTTCAGTGATTGGCTACACCCTGGAACACAATGTGTAAATGGACACAACATTGCTGTGCAAGTATTATCTGCTCTGCAATGTCATGTGCACCATCACTCAGTGGTATACATACCATGGCTGCATGTGTTATCTGTGTGACACATAGATTGCCATGTCTGATGACAGTGTCTGTGTCCATAGCACATAATAGTGGGCACAGGTGTAGCAAATGCATGCAATGTACAGACATGGGATGAGTGGTGCATGTAGACATGAAGGAATCCCAATGCTCGACATGGACATTGTACAGTGGTTATGGTGAGTTTGGGACATATTGCAGATATGTCGGTGCCAGCCATGACATGGCATGCTACACGACTGCAACATTAAACACCACACATACCCAATGTGTGTCATGTGACCTATACACCCAATAGCATTCCAGGACATATATGTGACTCTTTGTACAGATGGCGACTGCTGTGCAAAATGTGTACACTAGCATATGTAAGCACACACACAACATGCTATGCATAGTGTGTATAGGTGCATATAATTGCACACACAGAACAATGAAGTGCACAGCAAAGACTGCTATGTGTAGTACTGTGGTCACTGTAACCGGATGGGGTGTTGTACCATGTGCCATCATCATCATCATCATGCATCTTGTGGTCACTCATGGCTACTACTGTGCGACAGACCACTGCCTAACATGCTGTACCTGAACTGCAGTGCCATGGGTACATTCACTATTACACAGCCACTTTGTACATGGGTGTATGAGGTGCCCAATAGGGAGCATTGCCTAACATGACTGTGTTATGTGTTGAAGAGTGTTGCACAGCCCCATGATAGACCTCTACCCCTGAGGTACATCATGTGTGTGTGGATGACATGTGGGATACTGAAGTGTGACCTTACAGTGGGTGCATGGTTATGCCATATGCAGCATGACTTTGTATACTGCATGTGATAAATGTGTTATGTTGTGTACAGGTGCTGCAACTATGCCTATCCAATGTGCAGTACGGGGTTGCCACAAATGTGTGTCATGCTCTGTGTATTGCATGTCATTGAGGCAGCTACTGACATTACTGAGCTGTGCATTGTCTCACAGCAAACATGCATGGCATGCATTATGCATAGGTGTGTTACGTGTACATGGCCTACACCTCACCTATGACATGCATATTTCATTACCAACATTGCAGGTATAACACACTCAACAGCATGGATCGGCTGCCCTGCCATCACACCAGAGGGGCCTACGAGAATATGAGAGAGTTCATCAGTGGCCACAACTGTGGCATTGCTACAGTGAGTATGCTAAACTGCAGTACAACAACAGTCAACAGTCACAGGTGTAGAGATATTATTCAAACTATCCATATTGCACAACATTAGGCAGCGGAATTGCTAAACACACAGTACACATCTCACATAGACATAATCTAACAATACAGTTAACTGTAGTCTACAGATAGGGCATGTTACCTGCTTGCTCCAGGTGGATGTGCTGGGTGGCTCCGGCCTCCATTACAACACGTCAGAAGTTGATGTAGCTATTGTCCAGGAGCCACCACGCTTAGGAGCAGCTCCTCCACTCTGATGAGGGGGGGATGAATGGTCACCCCACCACCTGTGGCAAGCTGCTGTCTTTGGATATTAGACGCACGCCACCAGATTTATCTAATTAAATGACTGCAGTGATGGCGTACCTGCTCATATGTCCGGTTATGCATGCCTATGTCATTTACCCGACGAACAAGTTCCTGCCACAGTGCAGTCCGCTCCTGCTGGCTGCTTCTGGAGAACAGCATTGTGTACCGCTGCAATAGGCTTTGCAGTATCACCTCTTCCTCATCCGCTGTGTACGCTGGGTTGCATTGGTGGGCCATCTGGCTGAAAAAGATATGAACAATATGTGTGAGAGTGTCCTGTGGCACACTTTACACCTTTACCCACAGATATCACTTTACTGACATATATACCATCCTATTGTCTGTCAGAGGTTACACACATTCAATACCACTTATTGGTTCTCAGGCCACAACTAACTAACACTGCCTGGCAGACTCTATATATTACACCACTATACAACAGTACCCGACACACTGTTTGTGACACATTGCACAACCTCAAGACAGCGGTGTATATCACACCAATGCACGAACAGAGATGTCATCCATTGCAATGGATGTAGAGTACAGGTACAGTAGTACCAATCAGCCACCCTAGTCATTGATGCCATAGCCCAGCCTAACAGATGTGTACAGTTGTTACTATAGTTGGCATACTGCTGTAACAGACTATATATGTTGCTGGATACACACATTTACCCTGTAACACACATATGATTGCAGCCATTGTACAGGCATAATCACACACACACATCAGGCAAACATACAATGCACCACTGTATGCCAACACAGATGAGCATTACCTGTGTACCATACGGTACTGTGTGCTACTTCTTACACACCCTTATGCCTGCATTCTGTCCTCTGTGCAGACTACAGGAAACACACATGACAGTGTTTCCAAGCAATGTGGACCACACACCATACTGTGCTGTTTAGGCCTACAGCTTCAGGAAGTACTACAGTTCATATTGGTGATGGATTCACCAGCAGTACCACTCACTAAGCATACATGTATTGCTTTAGCCTACAATGAGACACCACATTCGTCAATGGAGAACTAAGTCACATTATATGCCGTACTACTATGTCTGCCTAACAGTACATTACAAATCAGTTCCTGTCCTCACAGCTAGTATAGGCACTACCATGTCAGATACAACATCACACTAAGCTATCACACCTTTACAGACCTTGCACACATTCCGCGTTACACTTATTCAACCTCACATAGCAGCTATTGCATTAAGTACATGTGTGAGTGCATAGTGTCATAGGTAGATAATATGCTATTGGCCCTAGAGCCTACGGCAGCCTAGCCATATGCTACCCTGGCCTTTGACACACATGTACTTTGATTTCACTTGCCCCTGCCAACCTGAACCACAGAGGTGTTTCCTGGGGTGTATTACCAATCTCCCACACAATTATCAGGGGTATGTATAACAACTGCTAAGGAGGAGCCTTGTTTGCTATTGCTATGTGGTCTATTCCGGTGTATGGCATATCTCTGAGATGGGAACCTATCCCTCCAGCATGTGCTGTTTAGTGAGCTGACAAGGTTTAGGGCCCTAGAGAGTGTATCCCGGAGGGATTGTGATATGTTGCCATGGTGGTTGTCACCCAGCTATGGGTGTGACATACCTCTGTATGTCCGGCAGAGGTCACCGCTGTGTGGCCAGTATGCAATACAGTGTAGTTGTGGGTTTGTGAGTCAGTCTGCATAGGTCATCTGTTTGCGGCCAGTATTACCCTTTGGGAGGTCTGTCTGTGGCCTGTTCACCTGGTGCAGTTGTCATGTGAAGTACATACCATGCAGGGCATTGTGATGAGTAGAGGTGAACTCTACCCTATACTTCCATAGATGACACACCTGTTGTCATGACACATACCACACAGACAGATCACAGGTGTAGTGTGGCACTGTCTTCATCAAAGCGGAGGCTACTGTCCACCTGTGTCCCATGTTCCCTTATCACACCTTCATTGTTAGGTAGATCTCTACCTATGTGATAGTTAATGGGTATACTGTTTTGGGAAGGTGGAATGGCACTGCAGTATCAACACTTGTCTACAGTCCATGCCTTGGTCACCACACACCTGTTGCAGTACATATAACCCTGTGTCTCTCTGTCTCTCTCTCTCACTATATATATATATATATATATATATATATATATATATATATATATATATATATATATACATATTTATACACATACATGTACACATCCATTGCTGTACACAAGGATGTACATACAGGCACATGTACAGTCCACCTTTCATGGTGGGGATATAACTTATGTAACAGTTGTGGGATGTACAGCTACTTGATTAAATTGCACAGTGTTGTGCAGAATGCATGTGGGTGCCCTCAGCCCTTGTAGCATTAGCAGGCCTCACTGGCTGTAACACAGCAGATCTGACAAATCTGAACCCACAGCATTTAACCACCACATGACATATATCAACACTACCATAGCTGGTCTTAGGCATAGGCCAACTGGGCGGCCGCCTAGAGCGCCTCTCTAGCAGGGGTGCATTTCCACTATTTATGTGGTTTAGTAAGACAAGGATGGGGGCACCAGGAAGTGTGGTAGGGGGTGCTGTGGAGCCCTTTTGCCTAGGGCAACAGTTGACCTAAGGCCGCTCGTGAGCACTGCATGCTGTTTTCTAGGCCACACACTACGACCTACATGGATATATGCACATATCAACTTTCACTGACAGATATCTGTCCACCCTTCACTAACAGTTGCAGTATGTCCCTTGCCCTATGCACATGTGCAGACACAGATAGATACATACTGCTGCCACACATGGATGATTTGCAGTGTGTAGAGTACTCTTCAGGAACATCTACAACATGCCAACACATACATCTGAGTTACATACCTTGCCTTTGTATTTCCCTGCTCTGTGTGTTATGGTTTTGTAGTTTTTTTTTATTGGTCGTTTGTTTTGGGTTTTCACCCTCTATTTAACTTTCTGTCTCAGTTTCTCACTCTGTTCTGTCTCTGTCTCAGTCTGTGTCTGTGTCCGTGTCTCTCTCTCTCTTACTCTCTATCTCACAGCTACTACAAGTACAGCCTGCTTTTCTAGGTATCTGCACTTGTGCATGTGACAGCCTCTGCACCAGTTGCTGCCCACCATTCAGTAATTGCATGCAGCCTGTTGTTTGGTGATTGCATTACTCACTGTGATTGCAGCCCACTGCTATAAAATGCTAGGTTAGGTAGGCGTAGCCCTTTCAGATTTCCAAGGTGGGGCCCATGCTTGTTTGCTCTGGACACCATTGTGTTAGTCTGAAAGTTGGTATATGTCTCTTATCTGATGCTAGGGTTGTAGCCAGTTATATGCATGTTGTACTCAAACCTGAATGTTGCTGCTTCCAGTACACACATCTCAGTGTAGACATGTATGCACCCCTCCAAATGCTAACACAGGATACATGGGAGTATGCACTTTCTTCTCACTTACACAATTAACTGCCATACAAATGTGGTTATTGCACTGTATTCCTGTGGCCAGTATTTATCCTGGTCTGATACTGTGTGGTGTTTGCAAGGTGCTACTGTAACATTATTCCCTGCTAGGATGGCTGGTTCTCCTTTCACAGTCATGTCATGCAATTCCACAACCACTGCTGGTAAAGACCCACAGAAAAGGATTTGTGTTATTCCATTCCTAATTTCCATTTACATTCCCACATTGTAATGCATGATATATTTATTTCAGAACCAAGTTGTTTGTATGTCTGCTGTGGCTTAGTGGTAATTCATGCAGTCTGTTGTGTCAATGGTCTGGGGTTTGAGACTGGCAGATGTCTTTGTAATGCATGATATATTTATTTCAGAACCAAGTTGTTTGTATGTCTGCTGTGGCTTAGTGGTAATTCATGCAGTCTGTTGTGTCAATGGTCTGGGGTTCAAGACTGGCAGATGTCTTTTCTTTTGCTGCTGAGCAGAACAAGGGCCCTTCCATAGAGTGACTAAGGCACTTTTAAGCAGTTGTAAGCGGGTTTGCGGGGGTTTGCGTGACGCTTAGCGACACTTAGCTAAGCATACACATGCGCACACTCGCTTAAACCCGCTTACTACCGCTTAAAAGTGCTTACTCCCGCTAACCCCTTGTGTAATTTCTTTTAAAGAAAAGAAAATGGGTAGATAGGAAAGTGGTGAAAAAGTGGGCACAAAGAGGGACAGACAGTAGGTAAACAAGCTTGGGATGTGCAGGACGGGTGTAGGGAAGGTCCATAGCTGCCCATTTCTTTAACAGCAACAGCTGTGCATATGCAGTGAATTTGGAGTGAAATTTGAAACCTTCCACCCGTGGGAGAGGGGTGAGGACAACAAAGTATGTTGTACTGCCAGTTCTAATTATCAGCTTACATGTCCAATGGACATGTGTGTGAAATGGGCAACTATGTATTGGGCGTAATTTTTTTGTGGGTACAGATTGCCCCTTTTTTTTTTTTTTTTTTTTCAGGTGATTATGGGAAGTGAGGTAGAGGAAGTAGGTATGTCTGGGGAGGTAGGTTGGGAAGGTAAACAAACAAGACAGACAGGACTTATACAGGGATGGTGTATGACACATGGGGTGGGTGAACACAATTGACGGGGTCGGATGTTTGGAAATCGCAAGCCCATGAGCCCACAGATGGTAACAGTGGAACTGAGATCCCCACCCATGGGCAGTCACCACTGAATCTTCACAGCCCTGAGGGTGGCTGTGCTTGGGGCTGCGTAGGATGGGCAGGCTCACCCATGAGACGTGCCACTCTCGCCTCGAGCTGGCGTAGGGGATCAGCGACTGAAGGTTGGAACTCCCTACGCACCACAACCCGGACCCTTCGAAGGGTGACAGGTGGCCCTTCTCCACCCATGCTTGCATGGGGCGAGCCCTATCCCCTGCAGTGCTTCCACCCGAAGGTGCCACAGGACCAACAGAGGAGGGGAGCCTGGGCTGGGCACTGGACCTGCTGGTGCCAGGTGCACTCCCCAGCTGAGGAGGGAAAGGTGGGTCCGCTGGGACCGGCCTTCCCATACGTTCTATGATTAAGTATGTTTAATTACAACATAAGCAAACCATCATTCCAGATTAGTTGTAACAGCATGCAGTAATATTCTCATTAACCCAACACACCAAGGTTACAACATTTGAACAGCAAGCATAACACATGCATATATTGAACCACAGTGGATATTCCAACAGCATGCAGGGATGTTTGGTAGCAACAGGCCACCATGATTGTGGTGTTTAAACAGGGCACATGGATATTCCAACAGCATGCAGGGATGTTTGGTAGCAACTGGCCACCATGATTGTGGTGTTTAAACAGGGCACATGCATCAACGTGAATGCAAATATTTATAGAACAATAGGACATATGTCCCAACAAATATTTAAGATTACACATACCCATTGAGGTGTGGAATTGCATGGTTTATGCACATACAGTAGGGTGTAGAAAAAACCTTGGTTAACATCTTATAACTGACTTTTCATCTACACTACATTCCTAGTGACTGCAAGTGTATATCCCCTACATGTATTATTACACTTGCCACCATACTTTAGGTTGTGTAATGGGTTTGGCTAATTCAATATATGCCTGACCTATATCTGGCATACTAACTGTCCAGGATGCAGATGTTACTGCTACATATTTCTTGATTGCATTTATATTTCTTTATCTACATATCTGTGATGTTCTCACATGACATTTTCACTTTGATTTGTACAGAACCCTGCATTTCTTGACACACACTCACATTTCTCGGGAAAAATAACATGCTGCACGTGTGCCAGATTTACTTATTCATGCCAGCCAGTAACTGACTGTTGTGGACTATCTATATGTTTCACAGCTACTAGCACTTCCATCACCCACTTTATATGGGACTGCACAACTCTGGGTTGCCAGCACCTTTTCAAACAGTGCTGTTTGTATAATGCAATGGTACAACAACATTTCAAACTCTGTGACACAGACACACTCTGGGTTTTAGACCTTTATTAATGACATTACACACTTTTAAACAGGCTCACTCCTTTATTTGTTTTAACAGTGCATATGGCGGACATGTTCAAGACATATTATACCTTTATTAATAGGTTAGAACATTCTTTTTTCAGGCTCTCTCACTTATTTTATATGACAGTGCCTGCAGAGATATTATTCCAGACATATGTTACCTTTCTTAATGGGTTACTACACTCTTTTGCTGCCTCTCTGATGTTTTTATCTGACAGTACATGCAGAGGACTTATTCAGGCAATTTTATGGCTGTATTATTGGACTACAACACTTTCTTTCATGCTCTCTCCCATGTTTTATATAACAATACATGCAGAATAATCTCTAACCTGCCTGGTGGTGCAGCCTTAGCAGCCTATCAGCATAGGCTTGCTGATTCGCAGCACGGTCACCTGCAGCTGTAAAGTAAATGAAAGGATATTGAGACATACCTATCCATTATACATACTCCATTATCAATTCTTACATACTGCATTACATGGCAACATACTCAGTTGTGGGGCATCCCGCATCCCACGAGCCTCCTGTATCCATTGGTTCTGGCGGTCCTGCTTTTGTCTCTTCAGGTCTGCGTGGTGGTGATGGACCTGCTCACCAGTCCGAGGAATGCCTGTGGCACTGGTGAGGTCACGAGCTAACCGGTTCCAAGCCTCTGCCTTGTACTCCATCCCTTGGAACTGGCCCTGCAGGAGTCTTGACTCATGACGGTGGACAAGGAGCCAAACCATGTATTTCGACTCCTCGATGCCCCAACGTTTCGCTCGGAAGCATGTTCCCTCTCCGACACCTGACATTCTAACTGCAGATGTGAGCTACAATCAGTTATGGCGTGTATTCCCACCTGTGGGGCTTAAATATGCCGCATTTCCCGCACTTTTTTGTGATTGGCCGTTTTGTAAAATTCTCGGCTGACTGCAGACCTGCTTAGTAATGGTTAAACTAACATTAGTAAGTATATGAATGTTAACAGTGGCTGTTTCCCCTATGTTGTCATGGCTTAGTGGTTCTGTACTTTGCTTGTGATGCACAGAGTCCTGGGTTCGAACCTTATCATTCATTTTATTTTCATACTGTCCAGACAGGCTAGGGGTGTGGCTGCATTTAAGCAACTTTGCTCTACGTTGCTGCTCAGTGCCATAATGTGCCTTGGTTGGCGCGGCGCACACGTCCGCACAAACACATCGCGCTGGGTAAAGTGCTATTAAACTATGAGCAACTCTATTGCGCTGGGTGAAGCGCTATTGAACTATGGGCAACTCTATTGCGCTGGATGAAGCTCTGCTTAACTGCAGGCAATTTTATATTGGGATCCTTTAAAATGTTTATTTTGTTCACTGATACATTGGCCATTTCACTGCTTTTTAGTTATGCTTAAACATATTTGTTAGGTATTATTCCATATACTGATTTAAAAAAAAAAATACGAAAGGGAGTGGTGGGACTCGAACCGTGAATGCCTCTTCTTTGTACGAACGCTCTACCATTACGCTATTGCTATTTGGTGTGATTTGCATAAACATTCTTTCTTATGGTCTTCCATGTCAGAATTTCTAACTGTAGCTAAGCAATGGGCACACCCGCGCACACACGCGCAACTACGGGCAGCTATTTTGGGAATTTAAAAAAAAATAATGTTATGCATTTTAGAACTGTGATGGGAGTTTACAATATCAGACAGTGAGGTGTTGGATGCAGGAACATTTGAGCAGACTCGCTCTTGTTTATTTGCTTTTATTTTGAACACTTGCAGGGACATGGACATTTAGACAGCTCGGCAGTCCGACACGCCCCCTGCTTTCTTACACGGTCCGTGTAAGACTTACAGTTGAGTCAGCATGCCCTCATGTATATTCATGGCATGCTGATGTCATACCATTCAACTGCAGCCTCCGAGTAAGACTTATTAAGTCTTACACAGAGGATTCAGGAATCCGGGGGTTAGCTTTCTTCTGCATTCCAGACTGATATTCTTTCCAGGTGGGTAAGCCTCCCTAATACCTCATACCCTGCATATTATGTATATTCCAACTCCAACATCACTTACTAATGGGTTAAGAGCAAACTCCCAGACCTTGCTGTACCATAAAGCAGCCAAAAGGTTAAAAAAACAAGCAGACTGAAGCCAAAAGGCTGAAAAACAAGCAGACTGCAGACAAACGTGTGTGTGTGTGTGTGTGTGTGTGTGTGTGTGTGTGTGTGTGTGTGTGTGTGTGTGTATATATATATATATATATATATATATATATATATATATATGGGTCTAGGACTATTTACTGAAAGCACATTTCACTGAAAGTCAAATGACTGCACAAATCACTGAAAGCTCAATTCACTGAAAGCACAATTCAGAATTCACTGAAACACATTTCACTGAAAGTTATATATGGCCTTTTCCCCACTGTAGAGCGACCCTGGAGTTAGTATATATATAGTAAGGGGGGATGTCGGAGGCTCTGCTAGTTTTGGATATATATTTTGTTCAGAAAAGAGTAATTTATTGGAATTGCAAGTATCCATGCATATAGTTCAAAATATTTAAAATAGGTGGGGGGCTACACTCATTGACAAGCAGTTATACAGAACTAATTATTTGACATGTAATCATACAAAATTAAACACGTATAAAACAATTATATCCAGGTTGCTCTGTATTTTACACTAGGTCTAGAAATATGACTTGATCATATAACATAAAAATCAGAGTTTGATCTAGCAACGGGGACTGTCTTCAAGGAATGTTCAACTTTGAGGACATCTTGGACATCATCAAGAATGGGAATAGGTACTGAGATATGTTCTTCAGTATGAACATTGTCAGGGTTGCTGTGAGATCTAGAGTCTATAGCACAAGTACAATGCTGCAATATTGATTAAGACATGAGAAGAAGATGCCTGTGGTTTCTCCCATATTTTATACCCTCAGATTCCACTAAGTAGTATCTCAGCTTGGCACATATTCCTCTCACATGACCAATTTGATCAAAGCCTTTCACCGTTTGTATCCTCACTGTCTCCTTCTTTCAACAGATGAAGAAATCTCATTTTATCATAGCTGGACTTCTGAAATGAACTTTTCAAGAGTTGGGCTTTGATTGCTCTGTTGTTTTTAGCATTAGGCACCAAAAAACTAGAAATGATAAGCAAGGTTGTTCTGGTTTGCCTAGATAGAAGTCTCTGAGCAGGGGAACCAAGTAGGTTGTCATGGGTATAATTCTGAGATTAAGTGAAGATATCAGTATTGTCACACTTTGACCTCTCCAGTAATTGCTTTCACTCTGCATGATCAGCAAGGCCATTTAACTGTGGTTATTCTGGACTACTAGTAACATGGATAAAGTCCCACTCTCTTTTGCAAATTTCTGAAATAATTAACTGGTAAACTGGGTACCATTGCCACAAATAACTGCATGGACTGCCATGTACTGAGAAATGACATTAGGTGAGGTAGCAAACTGATCTCAACCAGTTCTAATAAGAGTCTACCAACACTAATGCTGATTCTTCCACTCAAATATGTCAGTTGCTACTGTTGACCAAGGTAGTTCAAGAATCTGGCTTAGCTGAATTTGCTCTTCTTCCAACTGCAGTTTAGTACTATTGCATGCTGAACAAGATGAAAGCACTTTAACAATGTCTTTCAACAGAGGTGGCCAAAACACAAGTCCTCTCACCCTCCTTTTAGTAGCTTTGGAACCCGTGTGGCCATGATGCAAAATCTGAATGCATTCATGTTGCAAGGAAGTAGGAACGAAAACATTGGGACCTTTGAAAATTATACTATCTTCCATCAGCATCTCATCTCTGTATGGAAAATAAGATTGCACTTCTGGCGGTACTCACGATTGCTTTGATGGCCATCCAACATTGATGAAGTGGTTGAGATTTTGCAAAATTGGATCAGTCTTTGTATAATTTCAGAGTTCATCAAGTCTCATGGTAGAAAAATTACACACTTCCATGACATCAAAGTCAAAATTCTCTGCATCAACCCCCCGGATTTACGAAGCCCGATATAGCATGCAGGAATAGTTTAAGAGCTATTTTTGGCAATATGGCCAACGTGCGATTCAGGAACAAGCTCCTGGGATGTGCATGTGAGCTCTTAGGCTAATCCTGCATGGACCAAGCCCCTGTATGCAAATTACCCTCATTTGCAGGTGAAAACCATGCAAATGAGGGTAATTTGTGATCCAGGAAGCAGGCAGCTGTCAGTGCAGGAGTGCAGTCTGCAGAATGTACTCAGTTAGTAACCGAGTACGGTTTTGCAAACTACAAAATGGAGCTATGACAGCACCAAATAAAGGCTGCATATCATTGAAGAAGCATGCCAATAGCCAAGTAGAAGGCCATTGGCATTGCAAAATGTGTAAAAAATAAAAAAAAAAAACTTTTATATTTTAGTCATCGATCTTGCCTGTTTAAGCATAGGGCAGCCCCGTGTAAACGGGATGGGGGAAAATAATAAAAACAAACCTAAAATAAGCAGTCTAACTAAAAGCAGTATTCAGCCATGCAAGTCAATGGCAGGCATAAGACAACCTGGTCAGTGAGTAATGGTTGCTAAGGGGGGAGGCTCAGTGTGGGACATGTAACTATGCATTAGCAGGCAATCCTATGCAAATGAGGGGAAGGATAGTGAATCCCAGATTTCCCCAGGGTGTGAGGAAGGTCCCAAGAGTGTAAGAGTAGAATTAGCTGGGTGCAAGATTAGGAGATAGATGACATCATGGGGGTGTGTGTCAGGAATACTGTGAGTGGATTGGAGCCCTGTGGCTTGGGACTGCTCCTAGCTTAGCACAGCTAAGCTAGAGGTGTGTCCAAGCTGCCTACCACTCCTGACAAAGTGTAAGTGGGTGTGTGCACTGTGCACTGGGTTTCACAGGAAGAAAAAGGAAGTTAAACCAGGAAATAGCAGCTCTGTGCACATTTGAGCACTCTCTTTGTGCAATGCGCACACAGGCTCAAACAGGGAGGCAATGGGAAGGGAAAACAGCAGTAGGAAGGTAATCAATGAGAACTAGCTGAGCTGACAGGTGAAATGTATCAGACACAGCCAATCACACAGGCAGCAGCCCAGACCAGCCCAGCGCACCACTGTAAACTATGCAAACACCTTTCCCCCTTGTTATTCCCAATAACTCTGCACCACCGGTGTATACAAATGGGGACATTTTAGAAAATGAAAGCAAGAGAAATAATGCTAGGGGCTGCTTTTGCTATCATAAACCAGAATGTGCAAGAGGTTTAGGGTGGTGAAGATGTGAATGCTGTAGAGCAACCCACAGTGAGGAGACGGAGAAGAGTGTACAGACCCAGGGTAACCTACCAAGGGCTACATGAGCTGGAGATAGTGCAGCACTATAGGGTGGACAGGGACCTCCTACAGCAGATTGTTGAGCTGTGCCGGCCATGCCACACACACAGAACTAACAGAGGGGAACCCATCCCAGTGGATACCAAGGTATGTGTAGGCCTATGTATACTAGCTACAGGTACCTTCCAAAGGCCAACTGGGGATATGATGGGGTATCACAGGCATCAGCATCCAGGGTACTCCACCAGTTCCTGGATGCCATGTCAGCACATGTCAGTGAGCACGTATACCTCCCCATTAACCGTGAGGCGCTGGCCAGCAATATGCGTATTTTCCATCAAATAGCAGAATACCCCAAGGTAGTGGGTACAATAGACTGCACGCACATGTGCATCAAAGCACCACCCAATGAGCAGGGTAGGGTCTACATCAACCACAAGGGCTTCCCCTCCATCAACTGCCAGGTCATGTGCGATGCCCAGGGCAGAATAATGACCGCGTGTGCTGGCTGCCCTGGAAGTTACCATGATTCCCACATCTGGCATCTGATGCAGCTGTACCACAGATTTGCCAATGGGGACATCCCACACAGTCACTTATTGGGGGTTGCTGGTTACACACTGGAGCCATGACTGATGACACCCATCAGAAATGCACACACACCCAAACAAGAACACCATAATGAGGCACACGCACAAACACAAATCATAATAGAGCATGTGTTTGGGATGCTGAAATCACAGTTCCGGTGTCTGGACACATCTGGTGGAGCCTTGCAGTACTCACCAACTACATGTACCCAAATTGTCCTTGTATGTGCCATGCTACATAATATGATCCTGTAGAAACAGCTGCAGCAGGAACAGCATAGGGCAGGACCATACAGCCCCCCACCATTGCCAAGGCCTGCACAGGCACAGAATGACTCAGAGGAGGAACAACCTGAGCCTGCCCCAGTAGGCAGAAGGAGGCGTGCCCAGTATGACCTGGCCCTGACAAAAAAGCAATGTATAGCACATGCAGTGACGCAGTAGGGACCCAGGGAATGTCACCTCTCTTTGACTCACACCTACAGTAAAAGGGATGCCAAACATGACACTACCTGTGCTCAACCATGTATAGGGAGTGTACTCTGTGCATCCAACATAGGCAGTCCTGCAGCACCACACTCAATACTGGGACACCCACAAGTTAAGTGACTCACACATGCTAGTTGGGGGGGGGCAAATACACAACAATTGTTACAGTCAGCAGGATAGGTGTAGACAAACACAAACAAATACTGCACTATGGCCTCTGAATGAGCCCTATGTATAACCCCCCCCAGGCCTGCTCAGACAGACTACAGCAGGCCAGCCAGTTGGATGTAAGATGTGAAGGCTAGGAGGTCTGAAACCAATATGTAGGCAGTGAAAGCCAGGATCTGTAGTACACTGGCATGCCTCAAGCCAGCATGATAGGCAAGACTACAGACTGAAATGGAGTACCAAACATACCAGTACAGTCCCTGCAAATGTGTAGAAGTGTCAGGTGTGCCCATCCATCCTACGTTCACTAATAGTAACAGTCAGGTTTGCCCCCCCCCCACTCCTGTGTAGAAATGTAGAAACAGTCAGGTGTGTCCCCCTGCTATGCAAAAATGTAGCAACAGTATAAGCCAAATAATCGATGGATACCCCGCAGACACAACATGCTACTTGTCGGTGTACAACACAAAAGTCAGCACCGCAGTACAAACAACCAGGACATGCTCCACACATGCAATACAGATGGCCATACTGGGCATGCTTACACACTTAGAGGAATGAAGACAATGTCAGTCAACAACATACTGAAAAGTCATACTGGGCATGCCCATACACTTAAACACATGAAGGCCATGTTTGCAAACACCAGTGGACCAGACATATTTGGCAGTTGCAGTTCTTAGTGCAGACATATGTCAGTATGCACCACTCCTGCCTTGCACACACAGTGGATAGGAATACAGACATATATGTAAGGACACCACACTATAATAAGCCAAAGGTAGACATACATAGATGTGTGGAAGAGGGTTACCGTAACAAGGACCCATCCGGGACTGTCCCACCCAGTACACAGCCAAAGGCCCACAACCACGTGAGGTGCAGATGCACTCACTGCAAATACTAGCCATCAGAATCTGTCAGCATGACAGAGTATGTGGTGCTCGTGCCAGCTGTGCAACATGACTGTACAAGGGAGTTGTCATCTAGTAGCTGTATACATGTACCTGACACATATGACCCCGTGTATGCCCGCATGTGGCATGTCAACCCCTACATGAATGGGTTATGGCCCATGCACACACCACCCACCCCATAGCAGTAGTATGACAAGCCTGCTTAGGTCACCCAATTTGAAATACACCTTTGTGAGAGCTGTAGCTCAGGAATCACCATGGTGCGTCCCATAACTGTGTACTGCTGTAGTGATAAATCAGTTAGGTAGTAGCCCAAACCCCACACTTGGCAACTGTGCGAGTGTGTCACTGTATGTGTTTGTCTCTGACTTTGTAGAAAGCAATGCTTTTTAGGATACTCAAGCCCTGTACAATTCATATACTGAACTTTGGCAAGGTCACTGATGTTACTCACCTAGGAATACACCTCTGGAAAAGTCATAGCCCAGTAATTTCCATAGCGTGTCCTGTAACTACTGCCGTAGTGTGATAAAGTAGTTAGGTAGGGGTTCTACTCTTAGACATGACAGGTGCGTGGGTGTGTGTGAGTGTGTTTGTGTGTGTGTGTGTGTGTGTGTGTGTGTGTGTGTGTGTGTGTGTGTGTGTGTGTGTGTGTAACATGTATCCTGTGTAGAGGTAGCTGTGAGTGTGTGACACCTGTGGCCAATGTGGAGGGGGTTTTGCTCAGTAATTTTATGGTGACCCTACTATATATCATCATGTCAACCATACATGGATACCAGATGTAAATTAGCTGAGAGGCAAGTGTACAAAGCCATACCCAGACATGTGACATCAAGGCCAGCCAATCACATTTAGCAACCCCACTATAACCCAGAGCACACACACATGCCTAGGCAACAGCCAATATCTGGGTAGTATGCTGTACATTGGCCACTGGTAGTAACTCTGCAATGATAGCAGTGGGCTACAGAGGGCATGTCACCCTGGCCATCTGTCCAATATGCAGTTACATAAAGACAGTGCACCTCCACCATATTCCCAAATGGACACCTGCAGCATCTGTGGTGCCTTCACATGCAACTCCCAACTGACATACCATGCCTGATAACATGCCCTGCATGGACAGATGACACTGACATCAGGGAATGCTGTTAGCATGGTATCATTGTAGGTGCAGGGTAAACCTGCTGCCCATTACCAGTTCCTGCCACAGGTGGGCAAGACTGGCACATCCAGTGATAATCTGTGTTCACAACATGGGCAAGACACCCCAGGTACAGTTCCATATGACACGGTACATCCATGCAGAAGGTGTGCACATCCCAGACACGATCCATGTCATGGAGTAAGGAATATATACATGGCAAGTGATGCACAGCACTGGCCACACACAATAGTCATGCAGTGACTGGATGGGGAATGCAATACCCACCTGTGTGGGCAGATGCAGAAACCACAGGCCTGAGGCACAAAGCAGACCATCATCATGTGGCCTGATGCCAAGGTATACCCATCCCCTACCCTTGTACAGCCTGCTGGCACAGTTGACCACCACACACCCATGCAGACATGCACCCATGCATGTCAGGACTGGCACCCTGTGTGTCTGTGTGTGTGTTGTATGGTGCATCTGACCACATCCACACTCACTACAACCCTCCCAGGGCATACTGAGGCATGTTGTTTGATGTCTGACACCTCATCATACTCTATGCCCATATGACCTCCGTATGACCCGTGTGGTGCATGTGATACCTGCACATCGATGTGTTGTGGCAATCACATTAGTGATGAGTTGCACTCCTGGCCCTGCCAAGTGTGTCAATGTGTGTGCGTCCCTGTGTGAGTGTGCCTGTGCTGACGCTGGCAGCTGTTCATGCAGACAGGCATGTGTACGTCACCTTCCATATATCTACTGTATCCCTGTTGCAGATGTCACTCATCATCACAAATATGCTCTGATTGCTCCACAGCAGGTAACCCATGTGGCACAACCAATAACTGCATCGAACTGTGATAGCAATATATAGTTGCTGGGGGTTTGATACCCTGTGCTGGTAGATGTGTGACACAAACATGCTTCTGTTTTACTGCACCACCCCTCCCTGATATGTATTTGTTTCTATCTACTTCTCTCACCCCCTCTCCGGTGGATTTGGAGACCCACACCTGCTATGCCTATGCAGCAGCATGTGTAATGTAAGGGTCGCTGATAATCAGTTGATGGCCTCTGCACGAATTGCAGCCCTCCCCTAGCTGATTGCATGTGGAACGGCTGTGGTAACAGGCCCATAGCCAATTGCATGGAAGCACACTCCAATACCTAGGAACAACATGGTGGTGCTGGCACTTTACAGTCACTGTGAGCAGGAACTCGATCTGTTGTTTGGCAAACAGCATCTCAGATGGATTGGGGATTAACCTCTAACAACATACACTGTGGAAAGTGGGCAACCAACAGGAGGGGGATGTGTCTGACCTGACTACAGACTGTAAGTGCTGCTATACTGCATGTGGAGTACTGTTGGTTTAACAGTGTTTGTCTGGATATGCCTGTCATACATGTCACAATACCTGCCATGTCGGTCCCGTGTATATGAGGAGTCACCATCCGCAGGGTCATCCACAGACTGGGTAGTGTTGTGCCTCTGGTTTCATGTGTCAGCTATGGTGCACCTATCTGTGGCATGCAGAAGATAGTGTGAGGATAGCAGGCAGTAGATGGTGACAGCCAGGAGAGTTACAGACGTCACATCCCTCATAGGACATATGGTGCAACAAACCCTGTTACAACAGTATATATATGAGCGTATAACAGCGACATGTCAATATTGGCCCTGTGTTTGTGCCTCCAGCCACAACTCTGTCAACCTTTGTACATATGTCATGCAGTAGGGGGTGCATATGTTCTGTACTCCATAGTCATTGACAGCATATCTGATAACAAGCCAGTAAGATATCAGACTGCTTCACATGTTATGTATAGTAGGGGTTATAATTGAGGACATAGCCTAGCCATTATGTGGTTTTGTGTACAGTACTGAGGTATGTGTAAGTCTGGTAATTGTCGACAGTGTGTGTACAGTGAATATGTTCCTTGGCCTGTGTAGAGACTGTTGTAAATGTCATTGTTCCAGGTCCTGTCTTATCTGATGTTACATGCTGTTCCACTGTATGTCACCCTAACAGCTTACATGTTTGTAGGGGCGAACACACACATGTCCCATACCACAGGCAGGCATCAGGCCACACTGTTTAGAGGCCCAGTATATGTAGGGGTGTTGTGTGAGTGGCTCATAAGAGGATGGTGTAGGTCAGATAGTCCATATACTGTAATAGTATGCTAGCTTACCATATGTGACTGTGGCTGTGTTCACATTGGTTGTGGTTATGCACTGTCACACAGGTATCTGTTACTCTGTGATGTGACATGCCTGTAGAGACTGCTATCTATGCAGGTACATGTGTATCCCCACATGAGAGATGTAGCCTAGTGTTGAGTCAGTCTGCCTGTAGCTAGCACTGTGCTTTGTTACATGCCTTGCTGATGACTGTACTCATCCATTGAAATGACATGTCCAGATACTTGCCAGATGTACTTCTGTCAGACCACCATGACAGTCATGTATGTCAGACAAAGCAGCGGGATGCTGTTCAGATGTATGTCACTAACTAGTGGGTAGTATGTGGCCATGACACTTCTGTACCGGTGGTTATTATGTGTCAGGACAGACAGGGGTGTATGAATGTATAATCTATGGGGGCAAATGTATACCAGTGTTTACATGTGATACCCATCTACATGGCTGTTAACATCCACATTGACTGGCCTGGTCCACATGTCTTGCATGAAGGGTGTCTGTGTATACCCCTGGACTGACCAGCATGTGTCAGACTGTCCACATATATTGGGCATATCACAGCTGTAGTCCACAGGGGCATTACTGTGCTAGCAGTGGTACTGTACTTTGATGACCTTAGGATGTCTGTCAGTAGCCAATGGTGCTGGTGTCCCCAGCAGATGTGGCCTCCACACACACCATGTCTGTGAAGACACTCCCTATTACAGTAGCAATAGTCTACAAATATACCTGCAATACATACATAACATCCCCTTGCACTGAGAGGTTGGGACTATTGGGGCTGAGGTTGGGCTCCACCCCATTTGCAGGACATATGGCAAATATATATGTACATATCATTATACATATATCCATATTGATATGTACACATTTACATAACTTGCTTACTGTATGACAACAGTTGTACATATATGTGCCTGTGTTCCAGACTCTGTCCTCCACCTACATCCCTGGATTAGCACAGGTGACATGCTGTCAGGGTTTGTTATGTAGTGGGCTGTGTGAATGTCATGCTGTCATTCCTGCCATCCCTCCACTGCTGTCGTGTCCCCCACACATACTGGAGAGTTGGGGTCATATATGTGTCAGCGCCACCTGCACAATACATGTGTGCCCTAATGCACTGCAGAGGGCAGTGTACATAACCGTGGTATATCGCCCAGTAGCAGTGAGTATTGGGGGGTGCACCATGACTAACCTATGCTGTAACAACATGTGTGGGTATCTGGGATAAGCTGCCTTAAGGTATCTGGATGTACATTACCATACAGTCCACCAAGGGTAAATGCAGGCCTACTACTGCCTGCAATATGGACTGTTCTGTTTGTCTGTGTGATTGTGATGGTCTCAGTTATGCCTTGTTATGTAACAGATACATCCCATTGTGCCAGCTGGGGTCTGTACCCCCTAGGGATTGTGTACAGAGTGTAGATAGAGGCTGCTGACCTATACATCTGCATTACGTACTGTTGATTGTCTGGTATGCTGTGAGACCATCTGTCTTTACTATTGTACTACTAGAAGGCCTCGGCCTGCACAGCAACATGTGTCAACCTTACCAGACTACTGTCTCATTATAACTGTTTCACAGTTGCATTACAGTGCTCATATGTATGTCAGTGTGTAAACGGCTATATGACATGGCATATACAACTGTCATAGTACACAAATATAGTTGTCACAATCATTTATGGGCACCTGTGTGTGGTGCTATACCCTTTGATATCTCTGTGGGGATGTGTTGCAGGCTATGAATGTCATTCGTATGGGTGGCTCATACAGTCTCTAGTTGGTAAGATGGTGACTGAAGGAATACTGACTGCTCAAGTTGTGTGTACGTACAACATATGTATCGTACTGTACATATCTCTGTGTGTGTATGTGTACTTACATATATATCTATATATATGTATATAAATATACATATATATATATATATATATATATATATATATATATATATATATATTTATATATATATATCTGTAGCTGCATATATCTGTCTGTGTATATGTGTCCTAGGGATGGCCA
Source organism: Protopterus annectens (assembly GCF_019279795.1). Lineage (NCBI taxonomy): Eukaryota > Metazoa > Chordata > Ceratodontiformes > Protopteridae > Protopterus > Protopterus annectens. Next base: position 1,102,311,552 of record NC_056727.1, on the reverse strand, counting down.
TGTTGTGTGCGGTCCTAGTAGTTATGGGATCTGCAACACTTGTTACTCTATTACAGGGGGGGCATGCCTGACTGGGGGGTATACCTATTTGTACCAGACATATATTGTGTGGGGCCTCTCAACACAATTAACGTTGCATGAGGACATATATAATTTTGTTATATCCCCATTGTTATCACCAGATGTCTGTCCGTATACACCTATATATGTACATGTATATATCTGGTGACATGTACAGGACCTACTGTATATATTTACACATGTAGATGTAGACATATATATCCATAGATGTAGGCATTTGCATGTGTATATGTTCATATATATATTTATATATGTATATATCCCTATATATGTATATATATATATATATATATATATATATATATATATATATATATATATATATATATATATATATATATAGACATACATCTACATGTGCAGACATTAATATATTTACTCACACATGCAACACATTGCTCACAAAGCCAGTGTGCTAAACTGTCACAGCCCTTAAGGCTAAACAACACACCTGATACACTTGTAATAGGTGACTCTATCGTCAGGCACACTGATGTCCCGCTCACCAGGCTGAACAAGGAGAAGGTCACGGTGAGCTACCTACTGGGCGCTAGGATCCGCCACATAACACAAGCACTCAGGTCACTCCAAGGCAAGTACAAATATGACTCAGTCATTGTCCATGCTGGTGTGAATGACCTGAGACGTATCTCCCTGGACTACATGAAAAGAGACATAGAGGAGCTCTCTGAGTATGTAGCCCAGGCTGGTATGACCCTGACCTTGAGTAGCATCTTAACCTCACCAAGAATGATGCCACAATATGAAGACAAGATGATCAATTTCAACAATTGGCTTAAGTATTGGTGTCATTCAAAGGTGATCCAATGCCTGTCAGCCTGGGATGACATGCTCGACAAGCCACGATGCTTCGCTAGGGACAGCTTGCACCTGTCACCCCTGGGCTTTCCGATATTGGCAAAGGCTCTTGCTTCCCCCATAGTGCCTTTTTTAGGCAAGGCTCAAAAGACAAACCCACCTCCATAGGTATCACAAAGGATAAGAAACTAAGAGTAATGCTACTCATCTCCTGAAGTCTAAACCTCAAGATGCACGCACTCAAAACTCTCCTTAACATGGAGAACATTGATATCTGTGCAGTAACAGAAACCTGGTTCAAGGCTCCTGAGAGCACCCCAGCACTACCAGGTTATACCTCATTCCATGCTTTTCGGCCCAAAAACTTGGACCAAACCACAAAAGGAGGGGGAGTATCAATATTCGTCAAAGATACCCACACCTCCAAGTTGGTGGCACAGCACGAAACATCAGAGACTATCCATGTGCAACTAACAGCAGGTAAAACAGCCTTCCAGTTTATAGCCTGCTACGGACCACCCTCCCAAACCCAGGAACCCTACTCAGCCTTCCTGAGAACACTGGAAAATATGAAGGTCTCTCCAAACACCATTATATTGGGTGACTTCAACTACCCAAACATAGACTGGGAGCATTACTCTAGCTCCAACACCCTAGCCCAAAGTTTCCTAGAATTTATAAACTCAAATGCTATGGAACAACTTGTTACCACTCCCACAAGAGGGGAAACCATACTGGACCTGATCATCACCAACATGGGGACTCTATGCTCCAGACCAGAAGTGTATCCCTCACTGGTAAGATCAGACAATAAACTAATCTCACTGGATGTTCACATCCCGACCCCAGCCCCTGCCCAGAAAACCACAGTGAAAAACTTCTCTAAAGCAAATTTCACACTCCTCAAAATCAAGGTGGAATTCTTCAAAGCCCCTGGGCCTGTGGAAAATATGGCCCAGACTGCAGAATCCTTTATAAACGCATTCTATGAACACCTTCAGGAATGCATGGATCATGCAATCCCAAATAAAACCAAGAACCAATCCTCCAAAGGCAGACGTCCTGTCTGGTGGACCCCAGCCATAAACAAACTATACAATAGAAGGAGGAAGATACTACATGATAGAGCAAAATCCCAAAAAGGGAAGGCATCTCTGATCAGTATTAGCAAAAAACTATGGGCACTCATAAAATCGTCTGAGGTCAGCTTCGAGAGAAAAATTGCACAGGACACTAAGGATAATCACAAGGCTTTCTTTAGTTATGTTAGGAACCTGGGTGGAATTCCCAGATATGCTCAGAATTAGTCCAAAATGACAAAAAATACACCGAACCCACAGACATTGCCAACATCCTAGCTGACAGGTTCAGCGCAAACTTCTCCCCCCCTCCCCACCAAAAGGGCAAATATCTATTCCAGCAGAGTGCTGCCCCCCTGACATCTCAGATGCTCAGGTAAGAGCTGCCCTCTCCAAAGCAAAAAACACAGCATCAATGGGACCAGACGGTGTCCCGGGCTGCATCCTACATGAACTCCAAGAAGATCAAAACCCAAACATAAAACTACTGATCAATCTCAGCCTTACTACAGGATATGTACCCAAAGAGTGGCGTAAAGCAACATTGGTCCCTCTCCACAAAGGTGGTGCCTCAATGGATCCTGGAAACTATCACTACATAAGACCTGACTAGCTTGGTCTGCAAAGCTATGGAAAGGATCATCATGGACCTCATAAATAAAGATATTGGGGACCTACAGACACTGGATCCTACCCAGTTCGGCTTTGTTAAGGTAAGATCCTGCCTCTTAAACCTGGTCGATTTCTTTGAAACAGTCACCAAGGCCATTGACGAGGGGAAGGTGGTCCACACAGCCTACCTGGACCTCACAAAAGCCTTGGATACAATACCCCACTCGGGCATTATAGATAAGCTCACCAGCTTAAATATAAACCCCTATGTCACTAGATGGGTTGCAAACTGGCTCAAGGACAGAACCCACATGGTTAGAATTGCTGGAGCCATGTCAGACTCCAAACCAGTTACAAGTGGCATCCCACAAGGCTCAGTCCTGGGACCTCTCTGGTTCGGTATATATTTCTCGGAGGTACAGACCAACACGGAAGGACTATGGCTGACCAAGTTCGCAGATGACTGCAAATTGGGCGCCATAATCGACTCTCCAGCCAACACAAGCATCCTCCAAAAGGGCCTCATAGAAACAGACAGCTGGTGCCAGAGCCATGGCCTCAAGCTAAACGCCAAAAAGTGTATAGTCATCCCGTTTCGCAAAAACAAAGTGCCCACAAATTACCACATAGGTGGTAATCCATTAAGTACAGAAGAAGTAATTAGGGACCTGGGGACCCAAGTTGATAGCAATCTCTCATTTGAGAACCACGTGGCCAATGTGGTTAGAAAAACATTTTATATAGCCCACCTAATCATGAAGGGATTCACACCTAGATCAGGGGAGGTCAACGCCGTGCCTTTTTACTCATCCCTCATCAGGCCCATAATTGAGTACTATGCTCCTTTTGGGATGTACCTTACCAGACACCTGCAGCAACTGGAAAGACCCCAAAAGTACCTCGCCAAGAGGATCAAAGGGCTCAAACAGAGGCCATATGCTGTCCGGTTAAAGAAACTCCAGCTCTACTCAGTGGCATACCGCCTGCTCAGAGGCGATCTGTGCCTGACGTATAAAGCCATGTCCAACCCGGAATTAATGGACATGCTTCCTCTCAGAAAATCCAAATCCCATTGAGCTACGTGCTCGAGAGACTTGAACCTCAGCACTGAAATAAATAGGACATGCTGGAGGGACAGATTCATAACCCAGAGGCTCCCTTCACTCTGGAATAAAATCCCAGTCCAGGTTAGGCAGAGTCCCTCATTGACTGTCTTCAAGAGGAATCTTGATGAGTGGATGGGAGATCATAGGTTTACCCCGGGTATCACTTCTGTGTCACTGTTAGACAGAGGCACAGTATACTAACCTCGAAAAAGGGCATAGCAAAATTAATTTAAAATGGGTGGCGAAAGCCAAACACACTCTGGCTAGGCTTATAAATGCCCTAGGGCAGATAGCCTAGTGTGAACCTATGAACATATGAACCTATGAACCTACATATATATGTATATATATATATATATATATATATATATATATATATATATACATAGACATACATCTACATGTGTAGACATTAATATATTTACTCACACACATAGAGCTATATGTTGCAATACATTCCCTGTACTGTTGAATGACTGGGCTGGATGATATGTTTGTGGAAACATCAGGGTTATGTACATCTGCCATGGTTTAGTGGGAAATCACTTTGTGTATGGTGTGCAGTGTCCTGGATATAAGCCTTGCAGAGGCGGTTTATTCTGTTGCTGGCCGGAACGCTCCCACTTACCCCCACGCTAATCTCTTTAAAAGGAATGGAAATAAGAGTTGCTAGGAAAGTGGTGAAAAAGGGGCAAAATGAGGGTAAGACAGTAGGGTACATAGCTAGGCATGTGCAGGAAGGGTGTAGGAAAGGTCCATAGCTGCCCATTTCTGCTACAGCAACAGCTGTGCAGAAAAACTGCAGTTGGAGGTAGATGTGGACCGTCAAATCCCTGGGAGAGGGGTGAGGACAACATAAATGCATTGTGATGCCAATTACTCTGGATTACATGTGTTCAGTTGACATGTGTGTGGAATGGACAGACATGTATGGGATGAGATTGTTTCATGGGAACATCTTGCCCTTCCATTATCTTTTCAGGTGGGAGTGGGGTGCTGGGGAGGGGCTGTGGGTATATTTGGGGAGGGAGGATGGGAAGGTTACCAGACATGACACACAAGATGCATACAGGGGCGGTATATGACACGTGGGTGTGAACTCCTTGATGGGGAGGGGTGTTCGGATATCGGAAGCCCACAAGCCTCCTAGTGGTGACAGTGGGACCGAGGTTACCACTCATAGGCGGTTACCATGGTGTCACCACAGTGCCATACTCTTGTGAGATATGACTGCAGGCCATCCTCCTGCTGACACATGTACACCTGCAACACAAATGGATAACATTATGGAGATAGCAATCACTGTTACTCACAGCTGAAATGCATCATAGCTGCATGGCTACACTACCTGACATGTATGCATTACACATTACCCCTGACAACATCTCACACTGCAGTACATTACAGCTCTCTATAACAGTCAGTGCGTGCATCAGAACCATGTTAGCCTTTCCCTGCATCAATGTTATGGATGACAGGGAAGTGGCACAGGTATCATCATATGCACAGGGTGTGTTGGTGGTTTGCCAGAGGCCGAGGGTGTTCCATACATGTGTCACTCTGAGTGTGGGTGAGGGGTTTTGCTCAATGATTAGGACATGGTGATGTGGTGTGTGTAGGTATGGGGTCACCCTAGGTGTGGTTGCATAGTGTGTGGGTATGCATGTATACAGTCCTGCCATGTGGCCGTCTTATACAGGTGTTGTTGGAGAGCTGCAGACCATACTTGGCAGGGTGTGCAGTTCAGTGCCTCTGGCCATGGACATGCTGACTGTGCCTGCCAGGGGTTCAATGGGCATGTGCAGGTACAGACCTTGAGGTGCTACTCTCCCCTAATGATGACAGGTGTCCGCTGGAACCATGTCCTGCCTGGGACTGGCCAGGGCCACATGCACGAGGCCTGCTGCAGTGTGGTGTGGACAGCATCCCCAGTGGTGTGCTAGGGCTGGTACTGCACTACAGGAGCAGCTTGGTGGCATGGCACGTCCACATTGACCACCAGCTGCTGGTCTTTCTGACCTACTTCCACAAGAATGTCGCACCACTCTCACCACACATTCAAGCACGGACAGTCCACAGTCGAGTAGGCCTCCCATTTCACCCCACTGTCTATCCATGACCTTGGTATTTTCACGGAAGGCAGCAGCAATGTCATGGAGATTGCCACTTATAGATGAGAAAGCAGACCTCTGCAGCCTCAGGCTCTGTCTGGTGTGCATGTCCATATGTGCCTGTACCTCCATTACAGCCTGAAACATGCTCCTGGTGGTACCAGTTGTGGCGCCTCTTCCAGGGGCATGATGACCAGCGGCCCTACCACGAGCACCATGGTACACCTGCCCATGTGGTGGCTTGCCAGAAATCTGGCTATGCTGACCATGACCCGACACAGTTGGCATGGATACCACACCTTCCTGGTCACTGGCACCAACTGCCAATTGTCCCTCTACTATGGCCATGTGTGATGGGGTTTGTAAGGGCACTGCAACTTTGTGTGGGCCTGGGGTGGCTAGGAGGGTGATGACACATGTAGGTGGTGTGTCAGCCTCTGACAACCCCACCTGTGCCTCACCTGTATGATCATCATCATCATCATCAGTGTCTGTACGGACACCTACCTCAGTTTGCATGCAGGAGGGTACCTGACCCACCTCGCCACCTGTGGGGGAAACACACATGTTAAGATCTGTACAGCATTGCATAAAAGTATGCACACTCACCCACACACCCACACACACACACACACACACACACACACACACACACACACACACACACACACACACATACAGTCTCACACAAACACACACACACTCACGCATACACATACACACACACACACACACACACACACACACACACACACACACACACACACACACAGTCTCACACACACACACACACACACACACACACACACACACACACACACACACACACACACACACAGACAGGCACAGACACACACACACATGTACACCCACAAACACTGACAGTCCACCTTACTACCCCTCTTACCCTGGGTTTACAGACAGTCCCACATTCAGTTACAGATGTTCCCCATCCTGCATGGCACTTTCTAACATACACTCATTCATACTACCCATTAAAATATCAGACCTCTCCATGCCTACACATGTGATCACAACACATGATCTGCTACTCCATCACCTCCCTGACTTTGGTGGAGTAGGTAGTATATGGCCTCACTGCTGTCATCCAGTAATACCCTGTGTATGTCCAGTCAAGGTGTACATGGCCCCTAAAGGGTTGGGGCTGCTACATTCACTACATATGTCACACACCGGAGCCAATTTTACAATCTTGATCAGTCCATGCCACATCTGCTGCACAATCAATCCATCATGCGGACAACAGTAATACCTGGATACACTCACTGATGTGGTCTGGTAATTCCCCATTGCATTAGTAGTGCTGCATACGTGGGTAGCCGGTTATCCATCTGCTACTGGCATTATGATGTGTATACCTGGTATGTACTTTCCCTCCCAATGCATGTTCTGTGATACATACCTTGTTATGCTATCAGCTGTCCTGTGTTCACATATCGGACAGGCTGTCCTGGTATCTTATGTGTCACTACATGTACAGCACAATCCCAAGGAGAAGTACTGCCATGTGATCAATTCCACTATTGCCTGTGCATACATGGACACCCGCACAAACAGACACACATGTACACACACATCAGACATGCATTGACAACACTCTACCAGATTGCACTTACACATACATTCAACACCTGGGTTGCACACCTTTTGTACACACAGTCCTCCCATTACCCTTCTGTCAGCATGCATTACATCTGGTAGTCAACAGCATGGAGTACAACCAATGTGACCTCATTCACCGCGGCAGTATACATGTGTGTGATGCATGGGCTGTGTTGCTAGGTGATGGCCCTTCCCCTTGTCAACACTGCACCCATGTATGAAGTGTTACTGTCGACCTGTTCTGAACCCTGTCTTGTACTGTGCACCATACCACACAGGTGTACAAACCATTGCTGCTTATGTAGTACTGTGTCTGTTATGTCAGCTCCAATACTTACAGTCCCTGTGTGTTACAGCACCTCATACCTGGGATGATATGTGAACGGATATATTTTGTGAATGCCTGATGTCTGCTTTTCAGATCACAACATCAGCAGTGCACGTATGACCAGTACAGGACTATTACACTAACACCCACCAGACCTTACCATGGTTGTGGGCGGTACCCTACACATGTCCCAGAACTCTGCATAGTTGCAAGGTCTACTCATGTGCACATCCCTTGGAGTGCAAATACTGCTGTCACTGTTGCTGTGGTGTTAGGGTTACGTCTGCCACAGTTACATAACTTGATTGTGTGCAGTTACAGCCATGAGGGTGGTGTTTCACACATGTCCCTACTGTAAGCTATGTTTCCTGCCATACTCCCCATCCCTGTGGACACATTGCACAATGACAGGATGTTAGGCATCTTGCATGTGTCTCTTGTACCCTTCCAATACCCAAGCATGGTCACCACTGTCACACAGTGCATTTCACAACAACAAAATGTGAATGTGTACAGCATGCAGTATGGGTAGGTGTGTTAGATGTGTGCATGGAATATCCCATAGCCGTTACATGCACAGTGTCTTGTCATGCATGAACATGACAAGGCCGTGTCAAACCCAGATTTGATGAATATGCTTCACCTCAAAAAATCTAGATCTGTCAGAGCCACAAGGGCGGGAGACTTAAACCTCGACACGGCTATTAATAGGACATGCTGGAGGGATAGATTCATCACCCAAAGACTCCCTATGCTGTGGAATAAAATCCCAGTATATGTGAGGCAGAGCACCTCGCTGGCCTTGTTCAAGAGAAATCTTGACCAATGGATGGGAGATCGCAGATATACCCCAGGGATTACCTCAGTGTCACTGCTCAACAGAGGCACAGCAAAATAATGGGTATAGTTCCCCATACTAAAGGGGTGGCGTAAGCCACAAAACTATGGGCTAGGCTTGTAAATGCCCTCAGGCAGATAGCCTAGTATGAACCTATGAACCTATGAACCATACTCACTGGCTACAGGCTGCTGCTGTGGTGGTATCCTGGAGAGACCTACATAAGAGTGTGAGAATGTTGTTGTCAGTGGCCACAGCTGTGGCATTCATAAAGGTGAGTGCAGCATTACATTACATCTACAGTAGGGGTCCACAATACTACAGCTTATGCATGTCTGTTTATTACTACTACACAGCAACAGACTCTGTATATGACATCTCAGATTTGCATGATGTACCTTTACAGATGCAGATGCATACACACGAGTGTTGTACTGATGTGCCCTGGGGCCTTACCTGCAGGTTCCTCAGGCAGTGTGTCAGTGGTACCCACCTCCACAATGTGCCCTGCCAGTTGTTGGTGCTGCAGGTGGGCAGGTTCCACAAGGCTCCTGAGTAGCTCCTCTACACAGGTGAGGGGCGGATGGATGGCTTTCTCCCCCTGTTGTGAGGTGGTCTCCCCATACAGCAGCAGCACGCCAATGTACACGGTGAAGCAGGTCGCTGCAATGATGCCAGACCTGTTAATAGCTGCGGTTGTGCAGTCCAACATCATTGACCCTGTGGACTCATTGATTCCACAGGGCAGTCCTCTCCTGCTGGTCTTGGGTTGTCCGTTCTAACAGCTGGTCATAGTGCTGCATCAAATGTGATACTATCACCTCAGACTCTGCAGCACTGTAGGCCTGAAGACGGATATGGGGCATCCTCCCTGGAAGACATAAAGATGGAAACAGGTCAATGCAGGGTTACCATAGTTCTTAATGCACATCTGTGCCCCCCCCCCTATCAGCTACAACAAACCGTTCATAGAATGCAATTGGTATATTGGCTGCTTACCTACCATCGGGACATATGTTGTATTGTACCAAGCTTTGTGCTATGTGCTATGTGTTTGTAGCCATGCTCCCTGTGGGGAGACTAATTCTGCTGGCCTGATACAGACTATTTCACCTGCATGCCATTTTCAGTGCCCCTATAGATATATATATGTATATATATATATATATATATATATATATATATATATATATATGTATATGTGTAGATATATCTTGTGGGTGTTTATATACCTACATCTATATGACTGACTGTATATCTTTAGACATACTTTTCTAATTATATATCACACAGATAATTATCTCTATGTGGGGTGCATACAGACATCTGGTCCACATTCTGTAACTGTCTTTCATTCACAGCTGCACTGTTCTGCCTTACTGCAACACAGCCAGGTGTCCCATATGATCACAGACTAGCATTAGAGTGGTATATGTGGTAAGAGATTGCTTGTAAGCCTATTATACACCTATGGCATTTGTGCATGCTACATTAGACATTAACATGACTATCCTGCATGTGGTGTGCTCTCACACCCATGTGTCTATCAAGAGCAGTACTTCCATCACCAGCTATTGCCCACACTTACATACCACACACACGCACACATATTATGGCTTAATTCTTTGTCATTCCTTGCTGATCTGAAACAGTTGGCGGGCATGTCCCACTGCCTACAGAGACAGACAGTATTGTCCAGAGCAGTTGTTCAGCAGAACTTCATTCCAGGGACAACTACAGATGGCTCATATCAACATTCCACATCATATTTACTAATATTCTATACCACATACAACTTTCAATTACATACATATATGTTTTACTTACCTGTCATATTTTTTCCTGACAGCTGTGACTGCCTGTTGTTTACAGTTTACGTATTATACTTTTTTTCACTGTGCGTGTGTGTGTTTGTCTCTGGATCTCCCTCTCTCTCGCCACTACAGTGATTGAGCTGGTTTGAATGGATTGCAGCATGGCTTTTGTAAGTGATGCACATGATCAGGTGATGGGCTCTGCACCACTCAGTGTGCAACAGTTGCTAACTGCATGCAGCCTGTTCTGTAGTACTTCAGAAAACCACTGTCATGGCAACCCAGTACTATAAAATACTGACTCATATGGGCATTGTACCTTAACCTTTCCAGTATGGAGGACAACCTTCCTGTATGTGGGCAGCAGTGTTATAGACAGCAGTTTGCAATACCTCTTACAGCAGGAATTGCAGATGCCAATTACACATTCATATGGGGTTCCAGACCTACAGACAGAGTGAGTAGTGTTCATATGTGCATTGTATATTGCTGGTCTTGCAGAGTTTGTGTGTACATAGTTGTTTAGGATGGAATGCAGTCTGTTGGCATAGCTCTCAACTGTGGGCTTATACACATGATGGCCAGTGGATTGTGTGTTTGGTTTGGGCTGTGCACTTCACATTTCTTGCCCTACATATATCACTGGCTGTCTGTTGTGTGCTATCAGTAAATAGCTACATCCATTTGTGTTTCTTATGTCGTATTCCTGCATAAGAGTATGTTGCAACAAATCCTGTAACACCAGCAATATCCAGGATGTGTAGCAGCAATATTGCAAGTATGGCCCTGTGTGCCATCATCTGGCCTCCACATATATGGAAGGCTTTGTCCTGCTGTGATACAGTTAGGGGTTGTTGGGTAATGGCCTATCATTTATTGCTAGCACTCCTGCTGCCATCCCAGTTATATCATGGACTCCTCCAAAATATATCGGTCAGGGTCCATACATGTGACCGATACATTGACATTACCACAACTATTACATTCCCCCCTAGGGCTTGGCTACAGGGTGTAATGGGAGGTTGCTGGAATACATCACTAATTGTTGATTGTTACCTATCTTGAAGGCAAATCCTTTGTCTACTATTGTACTGATTGAAGGCCTTGGCCTTGACAGCATAGTATGTTATATATCCACATTGCTTGCATCTACAGTTTTGTGTAGGCCTTGCATTCATCACTGATTACATACGTCAGATTTCAAGTGCTGTAAGCAATGGCATACATTATTGTATAGTACACAAATAAAGGTTGTCTGTGTATGCATACCTGTGTGTCGTGTCATGTCCTTTGAATTGTGAGTAGGTATATGTTTGATGTACATTTCCTCATTTGTGGGATTGGTTGCCTCACTGCACATTTCACAGGTGCCAGTTACAGGGCTTGTGGCTGAGGGATATACTTTGCACCCAGTACTTCCACACTACTCCTTCATATGTATGGCTACTAATACCTATTGCCTGTGTATATGTGTATGTACCTTTATATATATATATATATATGTATATATATATATATATATATATATATATATATATATATATATATATATATATATATATATATATATATATATATATATATATATATATATATATATATATATATATATATATATCATATATCTATATATATATATATATATATATATATATATATATATATATATATATATATAGATCTATATATATAGATATCTAGATAGATATATATAGACATATATTTGTATTTACCTGAACATATTTGTCAATGCAGATGTGTGTGCATATCTGAACCATTGTGATGTGTATCCCTTCCATATTGTACATTCCCTACATTACAATGACTTTTCTGCATGTTATGTTACAGATATCGCCCTGACATGTAAAGGGTGAATTGGCTTACTGTGAAAGCATTGTGGCTTTGTCGTGGAGGGTCTTGTAGCCAAAATATGCATGTGCTGGGTATTGGATTGCGCAGCATATCTGTTAGAGCTATGGAGGTTGGATAACAGATCACGAATTACTAGGTATCCCTCATTTGAGCACCCACCCCCATTAATAGTGCATATGATCTGTTATGTTGCAGTTAGTGGTTCAGGTGTTTGTTCCCATGTAGCAATGCTATACACAGGTCTTTCTGTATCTATATTTAGATACATCTATAGATATCTTTATATGTATATATATGTGGATATATATATATATATATATATATATATATATATATATATATATATATAGATACATATGACTATCTGTCTACATTTCCAGATATATATCTGTCCATATGCCCATGCATGTTCAGATCATATTTTTGTCCTGTACCTCATTCTGTTGGCAATTAACATGGATGATCATAAGACTGTAGTCAGTAACTCGTGCCAGCACTTTTGTGTTTCAGACTTCATCTCCTTCATGATATCTGTTCTAATACATATCACTGTGTGACTAGCAACATTTTAGGTGTCTTAGAACAGTATTTGCCATATATCCCTTCTTGTACCCAAATTTTGGCACACATTGTCCAGAATTCTTGCATTAAGTAGTTGTGTGGTATATTAGTACATTTTCTGTACTGTTGACTGCTTGTACTGGATGATATGTTTGTGAAAACATTAGGTTATGTATATTTGCCATGGTTTTGTGGTAGATCACTTTGTGTATGGAGTGCAGTGTACTGGGTTCGAGCTTTGGAGTGGCATTACAATTTGTTGCTGGGCAGAACAAGGGACGTTGGCTACAGAGGGATTAAGGCACATTTATGCAGTTGTCAGCAGGTTTGCATGGGTCTGTGTGATGGTAAGCACTGCTAACCTCTGCTTATGGTTTCGTACAGATAGCTTCTGATTTCTCAACCTGTGTAGGCATAGTTTACCCCCACACACGCCCGTGCAAACACGCTTACTGCTGCTTAAAGGTGCTGACTGCTGCTTACCGTGTGCTAATTTATTTGACATAAAAGCAAAAGGGGTTGATAGGAAAGTGGTGTGAAACAGGGCACAAAGAGGGCAAGACAGTAGCGACAATATCTAGGCATGTGCAGGAAGGGAAAGGGAAAGATCCATACAGCCCATTTCTTCTACAGCAACAGCTGTGCATATACACTATATTTGCAGGTACATTTGATCCCTCAAACCCCTGGCAGAGGGGTGTGGACAGCATATATTCATTGTGATGCCAAATAGACCAGATTACATGTGTCCAGTAGACATGTGTGCAAGATTGACAGCTATGTTTGGGCCATGATATTGTTGTGGGAACAGATTGCCCTCATTTTACTTTTCAGGTGAGAGTGGGATGTTGGGGAGGGGTAGTAGGTATATTTGGGGAGGGAGGTTGGGTAGGTTAACAGACAAGACACACAAGACACATACAGGGACAGTATATGACACATGTGGGGGGGTAAACACCTTGTACGGGGAGGGGTGTGTGGAAGTTGCAAGCCCATGAGCCCCCAACTGGAAACAGTAGGACTGATGTCCCAACCCATGGCCAGTCACCACTGCACCTTCAAGGCCCCGAAGGTGGCTGTGCTCAGGGCTATGTAGGAGGGGCAGGCTCACCCTCTGATAGTGCCACTCGGCCATCAAGCTGGAGTAGCCGCTCTCCATACTCCAGATCGAGCACCCTATGCACCACAACCCAGACCTGTTGATGGGTGACAGGTTCCCCTCCATGCTCGCTCCAAGTGGGGGTGAGCCCCATTCCCTGCAGCGGTTCCTCCTGGAGGTGAAACAGTGCCCACAGAGGTGGAGGTCCAAGACTGGGTCCCAGATGTGCTGTTGCCTGGTGCCATGGCCAGCTGGGGTGAGGGCGGTGGGTCCGCTGGGATTGGTCTTCCCATACGAGCTGTGTTGTCACCGGTTTATGGCAGATATGGTTTAGTAACAGTCAACAGCATTCAGGATTAGGTATAACAGCATGCATAGGTATTCCAATTAATCCAACACACCAGATTTAACACAGTGCAGAACAAGCAGCACACATGCATATATGGAACAGCAGTGGCTATTACAAGACCATGCAGGTGTCATTGATGGCAACAGGTCACCATTATGGGTGTATTATAACAAGGCACATGCATAGCAACAAATGTGAATATGTATAACCCATTAGGACATATGTCACAACAAATGTTTGGAGTGTACACATACCAGTTGAGAAGTGTCATTGGGCTATTTCGTACATATGGTAGGGGTGAGAGAGTTTTCAATTAACAACTGACATATCCTTGTAATTTCACGACATTCCTAGTTACTGCAGTGATATTTCCCTCAGAAGTATTATTACACTACCCAATGGCATTATATTGCACACTGGTATGTTTATAGATTATTATATACATGACCTGTGTCTTACATACAGCCGTGACAAAATGCAGGTGTTAATGCAACATATGTTGTGTATTGCTGTCATATACTTTGGGTGATGTGCTACAATGACAGGTTTGTCTTTCCTACACATTCTATAACTATGTACACATTTGACTTGCTGTTATATGTCATTTACAGCTGCCTACATTTCTGGGTTCCTCAAATTGCTTTTTCAGGAGGACCAGGTACCAGGCTGGTGATACATGCTGGACAGACTGGAACAGTCGTAGAGTATGACTATGCATACACCTGTCTATCTGAACACTCTAGTCAATTCTGTACAGTTGGGTGTAATTATACATACAGCTTTCTATCTGAACATTGTAACAAAATCCATACAGTTGTGGGGTATGATTATGCATGCAGCTTACTAGCACTCCTGGGATTCAGACCCCTGCTGTGTGTGACAACAAAATTACTGTTAACATCACAATACACTGTGCAATCAGGGAATTGATGTGAGGCTTTCTACTGTCTTCTATCTATGTCTCCCTCACTTGTACAATATGACTGACCTCTTGGCACTTCCAACATTGTCATACAGACCTTCATGCACATTTTATCTGCATACCACAGTATGGGTAACACTGCTTAATACTTCAGTACTATGTATAGTATGCAACAGTTCAACTACATATGACAGAAGAGTACTCAGAAGCACTCCAGGGGTTATACCATTATTCACAGAATATTACACATGTATTCCTACTGGTACAACACTTTCTAATGTTCTTATATGCATTTGTTATGACAGTACATGCAGAGGATTACTAACCTGCCTCACAACGCTGCCTTTGCAACCTAGCATCATGGGCTTGCTGTTTCACAGTCCTCACATCTGCAGATGTCAGAGGTATACAGTGATATGTAGCCATACCTATCCATAGTATACACAAGCTAGTCAATTCTTAACTACTTAGTGGAATGGATAGTTACTCAGTACTGGGGCATTATCCATCTACCGAGACTGCTGGATCCACTGTTCAAGTACAACCCCCCTCTGCTGCTTCAGGTCAGCATGGTGAGGCTTCACCTGCTCACCAGTCCGGTGGATACCTGTGGCACTGGTGAGGTCACGGACAAGACTGTCCCAGGCCTCCATTTTATACTGTGAGCCGTGGTACTAGCCCTGCAGTGGTCTCTCCTCATGGTGCTGTACCAGGAGCCATGAGTTAAGACTCCTGGCTGCACCAGCGCTGCCCTCTAACACGAGTGCCTTCACCCACACCAGTCATTCTTCCTGCAATAGGAAGCTACCACCACTTATGGAATGTATTCCCGCCTGTGTGGTTTATATACAGCCATTTACCTGCACTTTCCCATGATTGGCCTGGTTTGAAGAGGCTAAGCTAGGGGCACACCTGCTTACCTAAGGTTGGCAGTGCTTATAGGGGTATACCGGTAGGCAGATTGGTTTGGCTCCCCTACACATTGCTTACTCTTACTAAGTTGAGTTGTGCTGCAGTTAGTATTGCTTAATAGTTAATTTGCACTATATTTGCCTTCTGACAGTAATATATTCTTCATTACAGGTTTTATGTTTCTGATATCCGTGATTCATGTGTACATACACTGTATGGGGACCTGGGGACTTCTACACTTTATTACAATAACACCTCACATCTATGCTTACTGCAGTAGTCCAGTTCACATATGTACATGTAGGTTTTATACATGCTTAAGTCAGGTGTACATGTCTGGTATGACTGTTCATGAAGGTCAGTGTAAAGTTAAGAGGAATGCCGGTTTACCATTTCTGGTTAGGTTACACTCAGGTATTTGGGGTAGGTTTACATATGCCATACCTGTGCTGTAGAGTAGATGTGAATAGTGGAGGTGTAGGCAGGTAGGTGGAGGGGAGGTCATTTTAACTGTATAGTAGGCCGTTCTACTGATTGGTGGGTGTGCGGTAGTGCAGGTTTGCAGGGTGTTGAGATATGATGCGAGGCAGGACAGGAGGTGTCAGTGTCAATAGTTGGTGTAGGGGTCTGGAGTGTTGGGTGGTGGCAGACTTCACCAGGTGGTGATCCAAGTATCCTTGGGTTTTCCATTCATGTGTTTTTACATGTATAGTCTGGGACAGCTGCGGTAATAGACCTGGGTTGGGGGTTCCAGATTCTGCCAATATAGTTGTGTGGAAGGTGTCACCTACTTGTGACTGTGGACATTATGATGAATGCAACAGGGGTCGATAAGTATTTGGTGTTACTGGGCCACACAGAGGGGCTTACAGTAGGCGGCATGTCCAGAGATGTGCAGGACGGCTGATGGAAACGTCCACAGCTGGGCATTTCTTCTACAGCAGCAGCTGTGTATATATACCCTGCATTTGGGGGTAGGTCTGGACAATCACACCCCTGGGTGGGAGTGAGGACAGCAGCATAGCTCTCAACTGATCAGAAGAAACCTCAACCGAATAAGGGACAACTCCTCATATAATCAGGGGCAATCAGGGACATTTTCTATATATTTTTAGTTGTTGTATTAACCTGAAACATTTGCAGAATAAGGGAATGTGGATTTATATAGGATTTCTGTCGTGAAACGTCTATAACTCTGTATTACTATCATTATTTATTAAGGGAAATTCACCACCATTTCTTTAGCACACACCAGTTTTCAGGGGGATTGAGAGGGACAGACCTAATATCAGAGTGTATAGCAGGGACAGTTGTGAGGTCTGGACACCAGTACTACCTTGTGATGCCAATTAGTCCGGCTTACATGCCTACAGTGGGGTGTTCCGACCAAGTGTTCTTTGGTGTAATTTAGTGGGTTTGCAACACCACATCTGGTTATACCGCCCTTTGCCATGTAAACTTGACTTTGCTGCAGTGGAACTCGTACCAGGCATGGCTGCAAATTGGGCATTGGCTCTGCCCAATTCGCACTATTGCTTACATCCCTGAGGCAGTCCACATAGAACCACTCCAGCCAAGACCTGCACACCAAGGCCCATAATTACATACCCATATTTCCCCCACCTCCCCATCCTCTACAGCACTCATCCTTACTGTGGGTGCAGGTGGGGTCTAACCACATCACTACAGACTGCCCACTCTCCACATGTCAGGACCCATGTCATACGTTGTCTGACCCATGGGTCATCAGGCTTGTCCAACCTACTGGTCCTTGTACGTGCATGGCCTGGTTAGATAAATCGTTACAGGGACTGACTCCGACCATCATTAATTTTTGGGGTGTCCCACAAGGGACATTGATGTCTTTCTATCAAAATTAGACTTGGCAGGTCTCTCCCGCTGGTAGTATCCTGCCTGTGGTCTGGGAATCAGTGGTGTGTTTACTTTTATTGTGTGTCTGTATGTTTCTTGGGTCTAGCTGGGGGGGGGTTGATGCTACGTGTTACACGTTTGTTGATTGGACCACTCACCCCCATTTGTACGGCCTGTGAACATATGTAATTCGTAACTGCGGTATCATATCCTTGCAATATACATGTGTATATTTACACACACACACACACGCACACATACACACACACAAACACACACACACACATATATATATATATATATATATATATATATATATATATATATATATATATATATATATATATATATATATATATATATCTATATATATTTATATATCAACATTACTATATACATATATATCTGTATATGTATGCATACATGTATATATTTATATATTGCTGTATATATTTATTTATATATATATATATATATATATATATATATATATATATATATATATATATTTATATCTAACGACATGTGGGTGTATGGGAGTCTGCATATGTATATATCTATATATGGGTATTTATATGTATTCTGTCTCTGTATGTATACATTTGTACTACGGAGAGGGAAAGGTATATCTCCATTTAGCTATGTGTAGATATACACACACATACCTCTACATATATACATCTACATCTGGTTATTCAATTCTTTGCCATGTAAATTAGACTTTGCTGCAGTGGCACTCATAGCAGGTGTGGATGCTCATTGGGTGGCGCCTCTGCCCAGTGAACACTTTTGCTTACATCCCTGGTGCTGTCACTATAGACCCACTCCAGCAAACACCTGCACGCCTAAACCCATAAATAGCTATCCATAGTTCCCCCACCCGTACCTCCTCTACAGCACTCATCCTTAATCTGGGTGCAGGTTGGGTCTGAACACACCATTACACACTGCCCACTATCCACTTCACGGGACCCATCTCGTACGCTGTCTCCCCGTATGGGTCATCAGGCTTTACCACCCTTGTATTCTGGGTATGTACACACCCCGCCTTGAAAGGTCATCGCACTGGCTTCCTCCCACATTATGACAATTTTTGGGGTGTCCCGCAAGGGATGCTCCTGTCTTCTGTGTTCTAAGAATAGATTTCACGGGTCCACTGCCCCCCCCCCCGGTTGTATCCTGCCTTTGGTCTGGGGAGCAGCGGACTATTTACATTATTTGTGGATTTGTTTGTATGTTTCCTCTTTCCAGCTGGGGGGGTCATGCTATGTGTTACATCTTTCTTGCTTGGGCCCCTCACTTCCATTGGCATAGTCTGGAAACATATGTCATATATACCTGTAGCTGCATATATCTGTCTGTGTATATGTGTCCTAGGGATGGCCATGTTGTGTGCGGTCCTGGTTATGGGATCTGCAACACTTGTTACTCTATTACAGGGGGGACATGCTTGACTGGGGGGGTATACCTATTAGTACCAGACGTATATTGTGTGGGGCCTCTCAACACCATTAACGTTGCATGAGGACATATATAATTTTGTTATATCCCCATTGTTATCACCAGATGTCTGTCCATATACACCTATATATGTACATGTATATATCTGCTGACATGTACAGGACCTACTGTATATATTTACACATGTAGATGTAGACATATATATCCATAGATGTAGGAATTTGCATGTGTATATTTTCATATATATTTATATATGTATATATCCCTATATATATGTGTGTATATATATATATATATATATATATATATATATATATATATATATATATATATATAGATATATATATATATATATATATATATATATATATATATATATATATATGTATAGACATATATGTACATGTGTAGACATTAATATATTTACTCACACATGCAACACATTGCTCACAAAGCCAGTGTGCCAAACAGTCACAGCCCTTAAGGCTAAACAACACACCTGATACACTTGTAATAGGTGACTCTATCGTCAGGCACACTGACGTCCCGCTCACCAGGCTGAACAAGGAGAAGGTCACGGTGAGCTGCCTGTCAGGCGCTAGGATCCGCCACATAACACAAGTACTCAGGTCACTCCAAGGTAAGTACAATTATGACTCAGTCATTGTCCATGCTGGTTTGAATGACCTGAGACATATCTCCCTGGACTACAAGAAAAGAGACATAGAGGAGCTCTCTGAGCATGTAGCCCAGGTCGGTATGACCCTGAC
Organism: Protopterus annectens; assembly: GCF_019279795.1. NCBI lineage: Eukaryota > Metazoa > Chordata > Ceratodontiformes > Protopteridae > Protopterus > Protopterus annectens. The sequence continues at coordinate 1,102,291,323 of NC_056727.1, read as the reverse complement.
CTTGAGTAGCATCTTACCCTCACCAAGAATGATGCCACAATATATAGACAAGATGATCAATTTCAACAATTGGCTTAAGTACTGGTGTCATTCAAAGGGGATCCAATGCCTGTCAGCCTGATATGACATGCTTGACAAGCCACGATGCTTCGCTAGGGACAGCTTGCACCTGTCAACCCTGGGCTTTCAGATATTGGCAAAGGCTCTTGCTACCCCTGTAGTGCCTTTTTTAGGCAAGGCTCAAAAGACAAACCCACCTCCATAGGTATGACAAGGGATAAGAAACTAAGAGTAATGCTACTCATCGCCAGAAGTCTAAACCTCAAGATGCATACACTCGAAACTCTCCTTAGCATGGAGAACAATGATATCTGTGCAGTAACAGAAACCTGGTTCAAGGCTCCCGAGAGCACCCCAGCACTACCAGGTTATACCTCATTCCATGCTTTTCGGTCCCAAAACTTGGACCGAACCACAAAAGGAGGGGGAGTATCAATATTCGTCAAAGATACCCACACCTCCAAGTTGGTGGCACAGCACAAAGCATCAGAGACTATCCATGTGCAACTAATAGAGGGTAAAACTGCCTTCCAGTTTATAGCCTGCTACAGACCACCCTCCCAAACCCAGGAACCCCACTCGGCCTTCCTGAGAACACTGGAAAATATGAAGGTCTCTCCAAACACCATTATATTGGGCGACTTCAACTACCCAAACTTAGACTGGGAGCATTACTCTAGCTCCAACACCCTAGCCCAAAGTTTCCTTTAATTTATAAACTCAAACGCTATGGAACAACTTGTTACCACTTCCACAAGAGGGGAAAACATACTGGACCTGATCATCACCAACATGTGGACTCTATGCTCCAGACCAGAAGTGTATCCCTCACTGGTAAGATCAGACAATAAACTAATCTCACTGGATATTCACATCCCGACCCCACCCCCTGCCCAGAAAACCACAGTGAAAAACTTCTCTAAAGCAAATTTCACACTCCTCAAAACCGAGGTGGAATTCCTCAAAGCCCCTGGGCCTGTGGAAAATATGGCCCAGACCGCAGAATCCTTTATAAACGCATTCTATGAACACCTTCAGGAATGCATGGATCATGCAATCCCAAATAAAACCAAGACCAAATCCTCCAAAGGCAGACGTCCTGTCTGGTGGACCCCAGACATAAACAAACTATACAATAGAAGGAAGAAGATACTACATGATAGAGCAAAATCCCAAAAAGGGAAGGCATCTCTGATCAGTATTAGCAAAAAACTACAGGCACTCATAAAATCGTCTAAGGTCAGCTTCGATAGAAAAATTGCACAGGAAACTAAGGATAATCACAAGGCTTTCTTTAGTTATGTTAGGAACCAGGGTGGGAATTCCCAGATATGCTCAGAATTAGTACAAAATGACAAAAAATACACTAAACCCACAGACATTGCCAACATCCTAGCTGACAGGTTCAGCGCAAACTCGCCCCACCCTTCCCCACCAAAAGGGCAAATATCTATCCCAGCAGTGTGCTGCCCCCTGACATCTCAGATGCTCAGGTAAGAGCCGCCCTCTCCAAAGCAAAAAACACAGCATCAATGGGAGCAGACGGTGTCCCAGGCTGCATCCTTCATGAACTCCAAGAAGAGCTAAACCCAAACATAAAACTACTGTTCAATCTCAGACTTACTACAGGATATGTACCCAAAGAGTGGCGTACAGCAACAGTGGTCCCTCTCCACAAAGGTGGTGCCTCAACGGATCCTGGAAACTATCGCCCCATAAGCCTGACTAGCTTTGTCTGCAAAGCTATGGAAAGAATCATCATGGACCTCATAAATAAAGATATTGGGGACCTACAGACACTGGATCCTACCCAGTTCAGCTTTGTTAAGGGCAGATCCTGCCTCTTAAACCTGGTCAATTTCTTTGAAACAGTCACCAAGGCCACTGACGAGGGGAAGGTGGTCCACACAGCCTATCTGGACCTCACAAAAGCCTTCGATACAATACCCCACGCGGGCATTATAGATAAGCTCACCAGCTTAAATATAAACTCCTATGTTACTAGATGGGTTGCAAACTGGCTCAAGGACAGAACCCACATGGTTAGAATTGCTGGAGCCATGTCAGACTCCAAACCAGTTACAAGTGGCATCCCAGAAGGCTCAGTCCTGGGACCTCTCTTGTTCGGTATATATTTCTCGGTGGTACAGGCCAACACGGAAGGACTGTGGCTGACCAAGTTCGCAGATGACTGCAAACTGGGCACCATAATAGACTCTCCAGCCGACACAAGCATCCTCCAAAAGGGCCTCATAGAAACAGATAACTGGTGCCAGAGCCATGGCCTCAAGCTAAATGCCAAAAAGTGTATAGTCATCCCATTTGGCAAAAACAAAGTGCCCACAAATTACCACATAGGTGGTAATCCATTAAGTACAGAAGAAGTAATTAGGGACCTGGGGACCCAAGTTGATAGCAATCTCTCATATGACAACCACGTGGCCAAAGTGGTTAGAAAAACATTTTATATAGCCCACCTAATCATGAAGGGATTCACATCTAGATCAGGGGAGGTCATCGTGCCTCTTTACTCATCCCTCATCAGGCCCATAATTGAGTACAATGCTCCTTTTGGGATGTACCTTACCAGACACCTGCAGCAACTGGAAAGACCCAAAAAGTACCTCACCAAGAGGATCAAAGGGCTCAAACAGAGGTCATATGCTGCCCGGTTAAAAAAACTCCAGCTCTACTCAGTGGCATGCCGCCTGCTCAGAGGCGATCTGTGCCTGATGTATAAAGCCATGTCCAACCCAGAATTAATTGACATGCTGCATCTCAGAAAATCCTAATCCCATTGAGCTATGTGCTCGAGAGACTTGAACCTCAGCATTGAAATAAATAGGACATGCTGGAGGGACAGATTCATAACCCAGATGCTCCCTTCACTCTGGAATAAAATCCCAGTCCAGGTTAGACAGAGTTCCTCATTGACTCTCTTCAAGGGGAATCTTGATGAGTGGATGGGAGATCATAGGTTTACCCCGGGTATCACTTCTGTGTCACTGTTAGACAGAGGCACAGTATACTAACCTCGAAAAAGGGCATAGCAAAATTAATTTAAAATAGGTGGCGAAAGCCAAACACACTCTGGCTAGGCTTATAAATGCCCTAGGGCAGATAGCCTAGTATGGACCTATGAACCTATATATATATATATATATATATATATATATATATATATATATATATATATATATATATATATATATATATATATATATATATATATATATATATATATATATATATATATATATATATATATATATATATATATATATATATATATATATATATAATATATATATATATATATATATATATATATAGACATACATCTACATGTGTAGACATTAATATATTTACTCACACACATACATCTATATGTTTCAGTACATTCCCTGTAGTGTTGAATGACTGGGCTAGATGATATGTTTGTGGAAACATCAGGGTTATGTACATCTGCCATGGTTTAGTGGGAAATCACTTTGTGTATGGTGTGCAGTGTCCTGGATATAAGCCTTGCAGAGGCAGTTTATTCTGTTGCTGGCCAGAACACTCCCGCTTACCCCCATGCTAACCTCTTTAAAAGGAATGGAAATATGAGTTGCTATGAAAGTGGTGAAAAAGGGGCACAAAGAGGGTAAGACAGTAGGGTACATAGCTAGGCATGTGCAGGAAGGGTGTAGGAAAGGTCCATAGCTGCCCATTTCTGCTACAGCAACAGCTGTGCATAAAAACTGCAGTTGGAGGTAGATGTGGACCGTCAAATCCCTGGGAGAGGGGTGAGGACAACATAAATGCACTGTGATGCCAATTACTCTGGATTACATGTGTCCAGTTGACATGTGTGTGGAATGGACAGACATGTATGGGATGAGATTGTTTCGTGGGAACATATTGCCCTTCCATTTTCTTTTCAGATGGGAGTGGGATGTTGGGAGGGGCTGTGGGTATATTTGGGGAGGGAGGATGGGAAGGTTAACAGACATGACACACAAGATGCATACAGGGGTGGTATATGACACATGTGGGTGTGAACACCTTGATGGGGAGGGTTGTTGGGATATTGGAAGCCCACAAGCCTCCTAGTGGTGACAGTGGGACTGAGGTTACCACTCATAGGCAGTCACCATGGTGTCACCACAGTGCCATGCTCTTGTGAGATATGACTGCAGGCCATCCTCCTGCTGACACATGTACACCTGCAACACAAATGGATAACATTATGGAGATAGCAATCACTGTTACTGACAGCTGAAATGCATCATAGCTGCATGGCTACACTACCTGACATGTATGCATTACACATTACTCCTGACAACATCTCACACTGCAGTACATTACAGCACTCTATAACAGTTACCGTGTGCATCAGAACCATGTTAGCCTGTCCCTGCATCAATATTATGGATGACAGGGAAGTGGCACAGGTATCGTCATATGCACATGGTGTGTTGCTGGTTTGCCAGAGGCCGAGGGTGGTCCATACATGTGTCACTCTGAGTGTGGGTGAGGGGTTTTGTTCAATGATTAGGGCATGGTGATGTGGTGTGTGTAGGTATGGGGTTGCCCTAGGTGTGGTTGCATAGTGTGTGGGTATGCATGCATACAGTCCTGCCATGTGGCCATTTTATACAGGTGTTGTTGGACAGCTACAGACCATACCTGGCAGAGTGTGCAGTTCAGTGCCTCTGGCCATGGACATGCTGACTGTGCCTGCCAGGGGTTCAATGGGCACGTGCAGGTACAGACCTTGAGGTGTTACTCTCCCCTAATGATGACAGGTGTCCGCTGGAACCATGTCTTGCCTGGGAATGGCCAGGGCCACATGCACGAGGCCTGCTGCAGTGTGGTGTGGACAGCATCCCCAGTGGTGTGCTGGGGCTGGTACTGCCAGTACAGGTGCAGCTTGGTGGCATGGCACGTCCACATTGACCACCAGCTGCTGGTGTTTCTGGCCTACGTCCACAAGGATGTTGCACCACTCTCACCACACATTCAAGCATGGACAGTCCACAGTTGAGTAGGCCTCCCATCTCACCCCACTGTCTATCCATGACCTTTGTACGTTCATGGAGGGCAGCAGCAATGTCATTGAGATTGCCACTTACAGATGAGAAAGCAGCCCTCTGCAGCCTCAGGCCCTGTCTGGTGTGCATGTCCATATGTGCCTGTGCCTCCATTACAGCCTGAAACATGCTCCTGGTGGTACCAGTTGTGGCGCCTCTTCCAGGGGCATGATGACCAGCGGCCCTCCCACGAGCACCATGGTACACCTGCCCATGTGGTGGCCTGCCAGACATCCGGCTATGCTGACTGTGACCCAACACAGTTGGCATGGATACCACACCTTCCTGGTCACTGGCACCAACTGCCAATTGTCCCTCTACTATGGCCATGTGTGATGGGGTTTGTAGGGGCACTGCAACTTTGTGCAGGCCTGGGGTGGCTAGGAGGGTGATGACACATGTAGGTGGAGTGTCGGCCTCTGACAACACCACCTGTGCCTCACCAGTACGATCATCATCATCATCATCAGTGTCTGTACGGACACCTACCTCAGTTTGCATGCAGGAGGGAACCTGACCCACCTCGCCACCTGTGGGGGAAACACACATGTTAAGATCTGTACAGCATTGCATAAAAGTACGCACACTCACACACACACACACACACACACACACACACACACACACACACACACACATACAGTCTCACACACACACACACAATCACACACACACAGTCTCACACACACACACACACACACACACACACACACACACACACACACACACACACACACACACACACACACACACACACTCAGACACACAGACACACAGACACACAGGCACAGACACACACACACACATGTACACCCACAAACACTGACAGTCCACCTTACTACCCCTCTTACCCTGGGTTTACAGACAGTCCCACATTCAGTTACAGATGTTCCCCATCCTGCATGGCACTTTCTAACATACACTCATTCATACTACCCATTAAAATATCAGACCTCTCCATGCCTACACATGTGATCACAACACATGATCTGCTACTCCATCACCTCCCTGACTTTGGTGGAGTAGGTAGTATATGGCCTCACTGCTGTCATCCAGTAATACCCTGTGTATGTCCAGTCAATGTGTACATGGCCCCTAAAGGTTTAGGGCTGTTACATTCACTACATATGTCACACACCGGAGCCATATATTACAGTCTTGATCAGTCCATGCCACATGTGCTGCACAATCAATCCATCATGCGGACAACAGTAATACCTGGATATACTCACTGATGTGGTCTGGTAATTCCCCATTGCATTAGTAGTGCTGCATACGTGGGTAGCCAGTTATCCATCTGCTGCTGGCATTATGATGTGTATACCTGGTATGTACTTTCCCTCCCAATGCATGTTCTGTGATACAGACCTTGTTATGCTATCAGCTGTCCTGTGTTCACATATCGGACAGTCTATCCTGGTGTCTTATGTGTCACTACATGTACAGCACAATCCCAAGGAGAAGTACTGCCATGTGATCAATCCCACTATCGCCTGTGCATACATGGAGACCCGTACAAACAGACACACATGTACACACACATCAGACATGCATCGACCACACTCCACCAGATTGCACTTACACATACATTCAACACCTGGGTTGCACACCTTTTGTACACACAGTCCTCTGTCAGCCCTTCTGTCAGCATACATTACATATGGTAGTCAACAGCATGGAGTGCAACCAATGTGACCTCATCACCGCGGCAGTATACATGTGTGTGATGCATGGGCTGTGTTGCAAGGTGATGGCCCTTCCCCTTGTCAACACTGCACCCATGTACGAAGTGTTACTGTCGACCTGTTCTGCACCCTGCCTTGTACTGTGCACCATACCACACAGGTGTACAAACCATTGCTGCTTATATAGTACCGTGTCTGTTATGTCAGCTCCAATGCTTACAGCCCCTGTGTGTTACAGCACCTCATACCTGGGATGATATGTGAACGGATATATTTTGTGAATGACTGATGTCTGCTTTACAGATCACAACATCAGCAGTGCATGTATGACCAGTACAGGACTATTACACTGACACCCACCAGACCTTACCATGGCTGTGGGGGTACCCTACACTTGTCCCAGAACTCTGCATGGTTGCAAGGTCTACTCATGTGCACATCCCTTGGAGTTCACATACTGCTGTCACTGTTGCTGTGGTGTTAGGGTTATGTCTGCCACAGTTACATAACTTGATTGTGTGCAGTTACAGCCATGAGGGTGGTGTTTCAAACATGCCCCTACTGTAAGCTATGTTTCTTGCCATACTCCACATCCCTGTGGACACATTGCACAATGACAGGATGTTAGGTATCTTGCATGTGTCTCTTGTACCCTTCCAATACCCAAGCATGGTCACTACTGTGACACAGTGCATTTCACAACAACAAAATGTGAATGTGTACAGCATGCAGTATGGGTGGGTGTGTTAGATGTGTGCATGGAATATCCCACAGCCGTTACATGCACAGTGTCTTGTCATGCATGAACATGAACCATACTCACTGGCTACAGGCTGCTGCTGTGGTGGTATCCTGGAGAGATCTACATAAGAGTGTGAGAATGTTGTTGTCAGTGGCCACAGCTGTGGCATTCGTAAAGGTGAATGCAGCATTACATTACATCTACAGTAGGGGTCCACAATACTACAGCTTATGCACGTCTGTTTATTACTACTACACAGCAACAGACTATGTATATGACATCTCAGATTTGCATGATGTACCTGTACAGATGCAGATGCATACACACGAGTGTTGTACTGATGTGCCCTGGGGCCTTATCTGCAGGCTCCTCAGGCAGTGTGTCGGTGGTACCCACCTCCACAATGTGCCCTGCCAGTTGTTGGTGCTGCAGGTGGGCAGGTTCCGTAAGGCTCCTGAGTAGCTCCTCTACACAGGTGAGGGGTGGATGGATGGCTTGTCTCCCCCTGTTGTGAGGTGGTCTCCCCGTACAGCAGCAGCACGCCAATGTACACGGCGAAGCAGGTCGCTGCAATGATGCCGGACCTGCTCATAGCTGCAGTTGTGCAGTCCAACATCATTGACCATGTGGACTCATTGATTCCACAGGGCGGTCCTCTCCTGCTGGTCTTGGGTTGTCCGTTCTAACAGCTGGTCATAGTGCTGCACCAAATGTGATACTATCACCTCAGTATCTGCAGCACTGTAGGCCTGAAGACGGATATGGGGCATCCTCCCTGGAAGACATAAAGATGGAAACAGGTCAATGCAACCATACAGCAGGGTTACCATAGTTTTTAATGCACATCTGTGCCCCCCCCCGTATCAGCTACAACAAACCGTTCATAGAATGCAATTGGTATATTGGCTGCTTACCTACCATCGGGACATATGTTGTGTTATACCAAGCTTTGTGCTATGTGTTTGTGCCATGCTCTGTGATATGTGTTTGTAGCCATGCTCCCTGTGGGGAGACTAATTCTGCTGGCCTGTTACAGACTATTTCACCTGCATGCCATTGTCAGTGCCCCTATATATATATATATATATATATATATATATATATATATATATATATATATATATATATATATATATATATATATATATATATATATATATATATATATATATATATATATATATATATATATATATATATATATATATATATATATATATATATATATACACGTATATGTATATGTGTAGATATATCTTGTGGGTGTTTATATACCTACATCTATATGACTGGCTGTATATCTTTAGACATACCTGTCTAATTATATATCACACAGATAATTATCGCTATGTGGGGTGCATACAGACATCTGGTCCACATTCTGTAACTGTCTTTTATTCACAGCTGCTCTGTTCTGCCTTACTGCAACACAGCCAGGTGTCCCATATGATCACAGACTAACATTAGAGTGGTATATGTGGTAAGAGATTGCTGGTAAGCCTATTATACACCTATGGCATTTGTGCATGCTACATTAGACATTAACATGATTATCCTGCATGTGGTGTGCTCTCACACCCATGTGTCTATCATGATGGCAGTACTTCCATCATCAGCTATTGCCCACACTAACATACCACACACATGCACACATATTATGGCTTAATTATGTCATTGCTTGCTGATCTGAAACAGTTGGCGGGCATGTCCCACTGCCTACAGAGACAGACAGTATTGTCCAGAGCAGTTGTTCAGCAGAACTTCATTCCAGGGACAACTACAGATGGCTCATATCAACATTCCACATCATAATTCCTAATATTCTATACCGCATACTACTTTCAATTACATACATATATGTTTTACTTACCTGTCATATTTTTTCCTGACAGCTGTGACTGCCTGTTGTTTACAGTTTACGTATTATACTTTTTTTCACTGTGTGTGTGTGTGTGTTTTTCTCTGGCTCTCCCTCTCTCTCTCCACTACAGTGATTGAGCTGGTTTGAATGGCTTGCAGCATGGCTTTTGTAAGTGATGCACGTGATCAGGTGATGGGATCTGCACCACTCAGTGTGCAACAGTTGCTAACTGCATGCAGCCTGTTCTGTAGTACTTCAGAAAACCACTGTCATGGCAACCCAGTACTATAAAATACTGACTCATGCGGGCATTGTACCTTAACCTTTCCAGTATGGAGGACAACCTTCCTGTATGTGGGCAGCAGTGTTATAGACAGCAGTTTGCAATACCTCTTACAGCAGGAATTGCAGACGCCAATTACACATTCATATGGGGTTCCAGACCTACAGACAGAGTGAGTAGTGTTCATATGTGCATTGTATATTGCTGGTCTTGCAGAGTTTGTGTGTACATAGTTGTTTAGGATGGAATGCAGTCTGTTTGCATAGCTCTCAACTGTGGGCTTATACACATGATGGCCAGTGGATTGTGTGTTTGGTTTGGTCTGTGCACTTCACAGGTCTTGCCATACATATATCACTGGCTGTCTGTTCCATGCTATCAGTACATAGCTACATCCATTTGTGTTTCTTATGTCGTATTCCTGCATAAGAGTATGTTGCAACAAGTCCTGTAACACCAGCAATATCCAGGATGTGTAGCAGCAATATTGCAAGTATGGCCCTAAGTGCCATCGTCTGGCCTCCACATATATGGCAGGCTTTGTCCTGCTGTGATACAGTTAGGGGCTGCTGGGTAATGGCCTATCATTTATTGCTAGCACTACTGCTGCCATCCCAGTCATATCGTGGACTCCTCCAAAATATATTGGTCAGGGTCCATACATGTGACCGACACAGTGACATTACCACAACTATTACATTCCCCCCTAGGGCTTGGCTACAGGGTGTAATTGGAGGCTGCTGGAATACATCACTAATTGTTGATTGTTACCTATCTTGAAGGCAAATCCTTTGTCTACTATTGTACTGATTGAAGGCCTTGGCCTGGACAGCATAGTATGTTATATATCCACATTGCTTGCATCTACTGTTTTGTGTAGGCTTTGCATTCATCACTGATTACATACGTCAGACTTCAAGTGCTGTAAGCAATGGCATACATTATTGTATAGTACACAAATAAAGGTTGTCTGTGTATGCATACCTGTGTGTCGTGTCATGTCCTTTGAACTGTGAGTGGGTATATGTTTGATGTACATTTCCTCATTTGTGGGAATGGTTGCCTCACTGCACATTTCACAGGTGCCAGCTACAGGGCTTGTGGGTGAGGGATATACTTTGCACCCAGTACTTCCACACTACTCCTACATACGTATGGCTACTAATACCTATATCCTGTGTATATGTGTATGTTCCTATATATATATCAATATCATATATCTATATCTATATATCCCAATATATATTATATATATATATATATATATATATATATATATATATATATTTATATATATATATATATATATATATATATATATATATATATATATATATATATATATATATATATATATATAGACATATATTTGTATATACCTGAACATATTTGTCAATGCAGAAATGTGTGTGCATATCTGAACCATTGTGATGTGTATCCCTTCCATATTGTACATTCCCTACGTTACAATGACATTTCTGCATGTTATGTTACAGATATCGCCCTGACACGTAAAGGGTGAATTAGCTTACTGTGAAAGCATTGTGGCTTTGTCGTGGAGGGTCTTGTAGCCAAAATATGCATGTGCTGGGTATTGGATTGCACAGCATATCTTTTAGAGCTATGGAGGGTGGATAACAGAGCACTAATTACCAGGTATCCCTCATTTGAGCCCCCACCCCCATTAATAGTGCATATGATCTGTTATGTTGTAGTTAGTGGTTCAGGTGTTTGTTCCCATGTAGAAATGCTATACACAGTTCTTTCTGTATCTATATTTAGATACATCTATAGATATCTTTATATGTATATATATATATATATATATATATATATATATATATATATATATATATATATATATATATATATATATATATATATATATATATACATATCACTATCTGTCTACATTTCCAGATATATATCTGTCCATATGCCCATACATGTTCAGATCATATTTTTGGCCTGTACCTCATTCTGTTGGCAATTGACATGGATGATCATAAGACTGTAGTCAGTAACTCGTGCCAGCACTTTTGTGTTTCAGACTTCATCTCCTTCATGATATGTGTTCTAATACATATCACTGTGTGACTAGCAACATTTTAGGTGTCTTAGAACAGTATTTGCCATATATCCCTTCTTGTACCCAAATTTTGGCACACCTTGTCCAGAATTCTTGCATTAAGTAGTTGTGTGGTATATTAGTACATTTTCTGTACTGTTGACTGCTTGTGCTGGATGATATGTTTGTGAAAACATCAGGTTATGTATATTTGACATGGTTTAGTGGTAGATCACTTTGTGTATTGAGTGCAGGGTACTGCGTTCAAGCCTTGGAGTGGCATTACAATTTGTTGCTGGGCAGAACAAGGGACGTTGGCTACAGAGGGATTAAGGCACTTTTATGCAGTTGTCAGCAAGTTTGCATGGGTCTGTGTGATGGTAAGCACTGCTAACCTCTGCTTATGGTTTCGTACAGTCAGTTAGCTTCTGATTTCTCAACCATTTGTAGGAATAGTTTACGCCCATGCAAGCCTGCGCATACACGCTTACTGCTGCTTAAAGGTGCTGACTGCTGCTTACCCTGTGCTAATTTATTTGACATAAAAGCAAAAGGAGTTGATAGGAAAATGGTGTCAATCAGGGCACAAAGAGGGCAAGACAGTAGCGACAATATCTAGTCATGTGCAGTAAGGGAATGGGAAAGATCCATAGCAGCCCATTTCTTCTACAGCAACAGCTGTGCATATACACTATATTTGCAGGTACATTTGAACCCTCAAACCCCTGGAAGAGGGGTGAGGACAGCATATATTCATTGTGATGCCAAATAGACCAGATTATATGTGTCCAGTGGACATGTGTTCAAGATTGACAGCTATGTGTGGGCCATGATATTGTTGTGGGAACAGATTGCCCTCATTTTACTTTTCAGGTGAGAGTGGGATGTTGGGGAGGGGTAGTAGGTAAATTTGGGGAGGGAGGTTGGGTAGGTTAACAGACAAGACACACAAGACCCATACAGGGACAGTATATGACACATGTGGGGGGTAAACACCTTGTATGGGGAGGGGTGTGTGAAAGTCACAAGCCCATGAGCCCCCAACTGGAAACAGTGGGACTGATGTCCCAACCCATGGCCAGTCACCACTGCACCTTCAAGGCCCCGAAGGTGGCTGTGCTCAGGGCTATGTAGGAGGGGCAGGCTCACCCTCTAATAGTGCCACTCGGCCATCAAGCTGGAGTAGCCACTCTCCATACTCCAGATCGAGCACCCTATGCACCACAACCCAGACCTGTTGACGGGTGACAGGTTCCCCTCCACGCTCGCTCCAAGGGGGGTTGAGCCCCATCCCCTGCAACGGTTCCTCCCGGAGGTGGAACAGTGCCTACGGAGGTGGAGGTCCAAGGCTGGGCCCCAGATGTGCTGTTGCCTGGTGCCATGGCCAGCTGGGGTGGGGCAGGTGGGTCCGCTGGGACTGGTCTTCCCATATGAGCTGTGTTGTCACCGGTTTATTTCAGATATGGTTTAGTAACCGTCAACAGCATTCAGGATTAGGTATAACAGCATGCATAGGTATTCCAATTAATCCAACACACCAGATTTACCACAGTGCAAAACAAGCAGCACACATGCATATATGGAACAGCAGTGGCCATTACAAGACCATGCAGGTGTCATTGATGGCAACAGGTCACCATTATGGGTGTATTATAACAAGGCACATGCATAGCAACAAATGTGAATATGTATAACCCATTAGGACATATGTCACAACAAATGTTTGGAGTGTACACATACCAGATGAGAAGTGTCATTGGGCTATTTCGTACATATGGTAGGGGTAAGAGAGTGTTCAATTAACAACTGACATATCCTTGTAGTTTCACGACATTCCTAGTCACTGTAGTGATGTTTCCCTCACAAGTATTATTACACTACCCAATGGCCTTATATTGCACACTGGTATGTTTATAGATTATATACATGACCTGTGTCTTACATACAGCCATGACAAAATGCAGGTGTTAATGCAACATATGTTGTGTATTGCTGTCATATACTTTGGGTGATGTGCTACAATGACAGGTTTGTCTTTCTTACACATTCTATAACTATGTACACATTTGACTTGCTGTTATATGTCATTTACAGCTGCCTACATTTCTGGGTTCCTCACATCGCTTTTTCAGGAGGACCAGGTACCAGGCTGGTGATATGGGCCATTTATTTGTACATGCTGGACAGACTGGAACAGTCATAGAGTATGACTATGCATACACCTGTCTATCTGAACACTCTGGCCAATTCTGTACAGTTGGGTGTAATTATACATACAGCTTTCTATCTGAACATTGTAACAAAATCCATACAATTGTGGGGTACGATTATGCATGCAGCTTACTAGCACTCCTGGGATTCAGACCCCTGCTGTGTGTGACAACAAAATTACAGTTAACATCACAATACACTGTGCCATCAGGGAATTGATGTGAGGCTTTTTACTGTCTTTTATGTATGTCTCCCTCACTTGTACAATATGACTGACCTCTTTGCACTTCCAACATTGTCATACAGACCTTCATGCACATTTTATGTGCATACCACAGCATGGGTAACACTGATAAATACAGCAGTACTATGTATAGTATGCAACAGTTCAACTACATATGACAGAAGAGTACTCAGAAGCACTCCAGGGGTTATACCATTATTCACAGAATATTACACATGTATTCCTACTGGTACGACACTTTCTAATGTTCTTATATGCATTTGTTATGACAGTACATGCAGAGGAATACTAACCTGCCTCGCAACGCTGCCTTTGCAACCTAGCATCATGGGCTTGCTCTTTCACAGTCCTCACATCTGCAGATGTTGGAGGTATACAGTGATATGTAGCCATACCTATCCATAGTATACACAAGCTAGTTCATTCTTAACTACTTAGTGGAATGGGTAGTTATTCAGTACTGGGGCATTATCCATCTACAGAGACTGCTGGATCCACTGTTCCAGTACAACCCCCCTCTGCTGCTTCAGGTCAGCATGGTGATGCCTGACCTACTCAACAGTCGGGTGGATACCTGTGGCACTGGTGAAGTCATGGACGAGACTGTCCCAGGCCTCCGTTTTATACTGTAAGCCCTGGTACTAGCCCTGCAGTGGTCTCTCCTCATGGTGTGGTACCAGGAGCCATGAGTTAAGACTCCTGGATGCACCCGCGCTGCGCTCTAACACGAGTGCCTTCACCCACACCAGTCATTCTTCCTGCAATAGGAAGCTACCACCACTTATGGAATGTATTCCTGCCTGTGAGGTTTATATACAGCCATTTACCTGCACTTTCCCGTGATTGGCCGGGTTTGAAGAGGCTAAGCTAGGGGCACACCTGCTTACCTAAGGTTGGCAGTGCTTATAGGGGTATATCGGTAGGCAGATTGGTTTGGCTCCCCTACACATTGCTTACTCTTACTAAGTTGAGTTGTGCTGTAGTTAGTATTGCTTAATAGTTAATTTGCACTATATTTGCCTTCTGGCAGTAATATATTCTTCATTACAGGTTTTATGTTTCTGATATCCGTGATTCATGTGTACATACACTGTATGGGGACCTGGGGACTTCTACACTTTATTACAATAACACCTCACATCTATGCTTACTGCAGTAGTCCAGTTCACATATGTACATGTAGGTTTTATACATGCTTAAGTCAGGTGTACATGTCAGGTATGACTGTTCATGAAGGTCAGTTTAAAGTTAAGAGGAATGCCGGTTTACCATTTCTGGTTAGGTTACACTCAGGTATTTGGGGTAGGTTTACATATGCCATACCTGTTCTGTAGAGTAGATGTGAATAGTGGAGGTGTAGGCAGGTAGGTGGAGGGGAGGTCATTTTAACTGTATAGTAGGCCGTTCTACTGATTGGTGGGTGTGCGGTAGTGCAGGTTTGCAGGGTGTTGGGATATGATGTGAGGCAGGACAGGATGTGTCAGTGTCAATAGTTGGTGTAGGGGTCTGGAGTGTTGGGTGGTGGCAGACTTCACCAGGTGGTGATCCAAGTATCCTTAGGTTTTCCATTCATGTGTTTTTACATGTATAGTCTGGGACAGCTGCAGTAATAGACCTGGGTTGGGGGTTCCAGATTCTGCCAATATAGTTGTGTGGAAGGTGTCACCTACTTGTGACTGTGGACATTATGACGAATGCAACAGGGGTCGATAGGTATGTGGTGTTACTGGGCCACACAGAGGGGCTTATAGTAGGGGGCATGTCCAGGGATGTGCAGGACGGCTGATGGAAACGTCCACAGCTGGGCATTTCTTCTACAGCAGCAGCTGTGTATATATACCCTGCATTTGGGGGTAGGTCTGGACAATCACACCCCTGGGTGGGAGTGAGGACAGCAGCATAGCTCTCAACCGATCAGAGGAAACCTCAACAGAATAAGGGACAACTTCTCATATAATCAGGGACAATCAGGGACATTTTCTATATATGTTTAGTTGTTGTATTAACCTGAAACATTTGCAGAATAAGGGAATGTGGATTTATATAGGATTTCTGTCGTGAAACGTCTATAACTCTGTATTACTATCATTATTTATTAAGGGAAATTCACCACCATTTCTTTAGCACTCACCAGTTTTCAGGGAGTTTGAGAGGGACAGACCTAATATCGGAGTGTATAGCAGGGACAGTTGTGAGGTCTGGACAACAATACTACCTTGTGATTCCAATTAGTCCGGCTTACATGCCTACAGTGGGGTGTTCCGACCAAGTGTTCTTTGGTGTAATTTAGTGGGTTTGCAACACCACATCTGGTTATACTGCCCTTTGCCATTTAAACTTGACTTTGCTGCAGTGGAACTCGTACCAGGCATGGCTGCAAATTGGGCATCGGCTCTGCCCAATTCGCACTATTGCTTACATCCCTGAGGCAGTCCACATAGAACCACTCCAGCCAACACCTGCACACCTAGGCCCATAATTGCATACCCATAGTTCCCCCACCTGCCCATCCTCTACAGCACTCATCCTTACTGTGGGTGCAGGTGGGGTCTAACCACACCACTACACACTGCCCACTCTCCACATGTCAGGACCCATGTCATATGTTGTCCGACCCATGGGTCATCAGGCTTGCCCAACCTACTGGTCCATGTACGTACATGGCCTGGTTAGATAAATCATTACAGGGGCTGACTCCGACCATCATTAATTTTTGGGGTGTCCCACAAGGGACATTGATGTCTTTGTTTCAAGATTAGACTTGGCAGGTCTCTTCCGCTGGTAGTATCCTGCCTGTGGTCTGGGAATCAGTGGTGTGTTTACTTTTATTGTGTGTCTGTATGTTTCACCGGTCTAGCTGGGGGGGAGGGTTGATGCTACGTGTTACACGTTTGTTGATTGGACCACTCACCCCCATTTGTACGGCCTGTGAACATATATAATTTGTAACTGCGGTATCATATCCTTGCTATATACATGTGTATATTTACACACACACACACACACACACATATATATATATATATATATATATATATATGTATATATATATATATTTATATATCTACATTACTATATACATATATATCTGTATATGTATGCATACGTGTATATATTTATATATTGCTGTATATATATATATATATATATTTATATATATATATATATATATATATATATATATATATATATATATATATATATATATATATATATATATATATAGATATCTAACGGCATGTGGGTGTATGGGTGTCTGCATATGTATATATCTATATATGGGTATTTATATGTATTCTGTCTCTGTATGTATACATTTGTACTACGGAGAGGGAAAGGTATATCTCCATGTAGCTATGTGTAGATATACACACACATACCTCTACATATATACATCAACATCTGGTTATTCAATTCTTTGCCATGTAAATTAGACTTTGCTGCAATGGCACTCATAGCAGGTGTGGATGCTCATTGGGTGGCGCCTCTGCCCAGTGAACACTTTTGCTTACATCCCTGGCACTGTCACTATAGACCCACTCCAGCAAACACCTGCACGCATAGACCCATAAATAGCTATCCATAGTTCCCCCACCCGCACCTCCTGTACAGCACTCATCCTTAATCTGGGTGCAGGTCGGGTCTGAACACACCATTACACACTGCCCACTCTCCACTTCACAGGACCCATCTCGTATGTTGTCTCCCCCTATGGGTCATCAGGCTTTACCACCCTTGTATTCTGGGTATGTACACACCCCGCCTTGAAAGGTCGTCGCACTGGCTTCCTCCCACATTATGACAATTTTTGGGGTGTCCCGCAAGGGATGCTCCTGTCTTCTGTTTTCCAAGAATAGATTTCACAGGTCCATTGTGCCCTCCCCCCCCAGTTGTATCCTGCCTGTGGTCTGGGGAGCAGCGGACTATTTACATTATTTGTGGATTTGTTTGTATGTTTCCTCTGTCAAGCCGGGGGGGGGGGTCATGCTATGTGTTACATCTTTCTTGCTTGGGACCCTCACTTCCATTGGCATAGTCTGTGAACATATGTCATTCTTGGGTGCTATTTCCTATCATAGATATAGATATATATATATATATATATATATATATATATATATATATATATATATATATATACATATATATGTCTGCATATGTATATATATAAAAACATGTGGATGTATGGGATGTATGGCCTTAAACTCGCTTACTAGTGCTGACATATGCTTACTACTGCTTCTTGCTGCTTAACCTAACTAATGCTTTATGCATAATGATACTGACACATCACATGTGCATTTCTTGCAGTACTCTATGTTTTATATACATATATATATATATATATATATATATATATATATATATATATATATATATATATTCTTTCATGGCAGCAGTACTCTAGGTTTTATATATATATATATATATATATATATATATATATATATATATATATATATATATATATATATATATATGTTATTCCATGGGTTATACAACATACATATTACTCATTACGTGCTTTGCCATGGGAAATGGTATGCATCAGTTACCTTCCTGTATCCCCCCCTCCTTTCTAGCTTACATTCATGGGGTGGTCCCATTAAAATGGGTCCATCCAACCCTGGCATGTCTCGGCCCATAATGTCTTACCCGTCATTCCCTCCACCCCCTCCCTCCTCCACATCAATCATCCTTCTTACAGGTTCCATCCAAATCTCACCACACTACTATACATTGCCCACTCTCCACTTCTCGGTACTCATCATGTAAGTTGTCTCACCTCATGAATCTTCAGGATTCCCACACATTCAGTCCATGAACATACATATCCTTCTTTGCTTACCTGTAAGGCATGGTATGTTACCCTGAGGACTCTTTTTAGCAGTATGTTTGGGATTGTCCCGCTAGGGATGAACATGCATTTCTTTAGGATTTGACTTTGCAGGTTGACACTGTTTCTCCCCCTTGTAGTATCCTGCCAGTTGTCTGGGTAGCAGTGCTGTGCAACACTTAGCAGTGCTTAATATTCAATTTTCATGATATTTGCCTTTTGGCATTGATGTCTTCTTCATTACATGTTAAATATGTGTCTTGTATCCTTGATTCATGTGTACGTCCGCTGTATGCGGTCTTCGGAACTTCAACACTTTATTGCAATAACACCTCACATCTGGCCTTACTGTAGTACTCCAGCTCACATATTTATGTTATGTAGCAGATTATACCACTTCACACTGTACTTAGATTCAGTTCACGTTTGGTTTGATTTTCCTGAGAATTATTTTGCTGATACCTCATGCATATCTATTGCTATGATGGCTTAGTGGTTAACTACTGTGACTATAGTGTACAGGGTCCTGAGTTTGAGCCTTGCAAATGCAGTTTATTTTGTTGCTGGGCAGAACATGAGCTGTTGGAGCCAGAGTGATTAAGGCACTTTAAAGCAGTTGTAAGCAGTTTTGCGTGGGTTTGTGCGACGGTAAGCACTGCTAACCTCCGGTTATAGTTTCTTACACTCACTTAGCTTCTACTTTTCTTAATCTGTGTGGGCATTGCTTACCCCCACACAAACAAACTTAGACACACTTAACACTGCTTATTTGTGCTTAAACCTGCTTACTAGTATCTTATTCATTATGACACTGACACTTCATATGTGCATTCCATGCAGTACTCCAGATTTAAATGTTATTATGTAGGTTATATGGCAAAACAATGTAAAAATATGTTCATATACAGATTTCCCATGGAAAATGTTTTGTGCTGCAGTGGGATTCGAACCAGGAATGCAAGTTCATTAAGCAGCTGCTCTTACCACTCCACTATTGCTGTGCTGCTTCATTTGTATATATATTCCTTGTTATCCTCTTCAGCCTTTTCTGTTGCTTTAACCGTAGCTAAGTGATGGACAAACCCACGCACCTATGTTTAGCTGTACTCAGGGTTTTAAAACAAAGAAGTACAAGGGTTTCCTTCATTTTATTTCAATGTACTGTTGCTGTTGAACCCATGAGGACTGTTGGTGGGGATATGTGGACACCTATGTGCGGTCTTGCTCATTTATTTACACTTTCTTCTGTTCTACTTTGCAGAGGCGTGTTTATTCTGAGAGATCTACTCTGAGACACGCCCCCTGCACTCGTCCACATTCAGTGTAGGATTTGGAGCTCAGGCAGCGCACCTTCATTAATATGCATTGCACATTGCCGTCCTCTTAAACTGCCGCTTACGTGCAGGACTAGTTTATTCCTGCACAGCAGATTAGTAAATCCGGGGGAAACTGTTATGTGGTATTTCTGGGTGATCTGGATAAGATATCAGCCAGCCAAAGAAGTTTGCCATTTATATAGACCATTTTGAAGTTGTATTTTTGTAATCTGAGCATCATTCTTTGTAGTCTTGCTGGAGCTGTATGCATAGACTTCTTTAAAATAGTGACTAGAGGTTGATGATCAGTTTCGACTTGGATAGCTCAGCCATAAATATAATCATGGAACTTCAAAAATGTGAAAACAATTGCCAAAAGTTCCTTCTCAGTTTGAGCATAGTAAGAGTTCTAGATGCATAGGCAACAGGTCTGACCCCCTTGAGGAAGTTAAAATAAAAAAAAAATGTCCTTATCACGATGTGTGCCCTTATTAAATGTTATATCACTAAAAATTGGAATATCACATCTCCAATTACATGGGAAGGCTTTAGCAACCTTGCTATTAAATATATCTCTTCTCACAAACTAGTTTATACAAAAACAAAAAAGAAACACTATTATCAGAAATATTGAGGTTACTTATTAGATATAATTCTTAACAAAGAAAGATAGTCTGTACACTTACATGATAAAACACATTTATATTATGCAATAACTGCATTATAACCAGTTTTTAGTTTTTATTTATTTTTTATTTTTTTTCTCTTCTTTCCCTTTTTCCTCTTTATATATCTAATTGTAGTCCCTAATTACATTAAGTGTAATAAGTGGTTGAATTTCTATATTTATCTTCTTCATAAAATATGTCCCTTATACTATCCCTCACTTTCTTAAGTGATGTTAAAAACCTTTTATACTCCATTTGATGAAGTAGTGACTTCTGTTGTACATAGTGTATATTTATATATATATATATATATATATATATATATATATATATATATATATATATCTTGTGTTAGTTTTTTTTTTTTGTATGTACTGTTTGTTTTGTGTGTTTGATTGGATGTATCACTGTTAATATCTGAAAATTCAAATAAAGAGATTTTTGGGAAAAAAAAGTCTGATCCCCTTGAAGAATAACTGCACTAAGACTGAACTTTGAAGCATCACAAGAAAGAACTACTGGTTTGTGGATATCATAGTATCTCAATGTAGGTGGGTTGGCAATTTGCTGTTTGAGGTTATCAAATGCTCTCTGGTGCTGTTACAGCCATGCCCAGGCAACAATTTTGCATGTCAGCTCTCTTAAAGGCATTGATAACTCACTAAAGTCATGGATAAAATTTCCCAAATAGTTAACTATACCAAGAAAACACTATAGGGCTTGGACATTGTCTGGAGCTGGCATCTCAAAAATGACTGTTTGTTTTGAAGGGTCTGGTTGTAAGCCTGTACTGGTAATAAATGACCTACACAAGTAAATTCTGGTAGCATGAATTTACATTTCAGAGTACTGAGCTTCAAGTTCACTTCACACGCTCTGTTCAGAACTTTCCTGAAGTTTCTATCATGCTCTGTTTCACTATTACCTCCAACCAGTAAATTGTCCACTATTATAGCACATGGATAGCCTGAAAAATGTGCTCATTGCATGCTGAAGGGCTTCACTGGCAGAATTTATTCCAAAAGGCATTCTGAGAAATCAGTATCTACCAGATGGTGTGCTGAATGTAGTCAGTAATGAAGATTTGCGATCAAGCATTACTTGCCAAGATTAACTCTTTGCATCCAAGACAGAAAAAACAATGGCACTTGGCATGACAATGGCAATCTCCTCGACTGTATGCATTGGATGACGAGGTCTCTTTAATGCCTTGTTCAAGTCTCTTGGGTCAATGCATATTCTGATTTCATCCCAACGTTTCTTATGAGCAGCTACCATGGAAGACAACCAGTCAGTTGGTTATGTGACTGGACAAATCACACCTTGCTGCAGCATCTCATTTAACTGGACCTTGACTTTGTCCTGCATAGCTACTGGAACTCTCCTCACTGGCCTGACTACTGGATTGACCTCTGGGTCTACTTTCATGGAGTACACAACTTGAACTTTGCCTAGCTTGTCATCGAAAATATCAGCATACTCTGAGAAAATAACATCACTGAAGCAGGAACTGGGACACTTGCTTACATGATGGACTTCTTTGGTAAAGGAAAACTGTTTCATTCTTAAACTGTCTCTGACACCTAAAAATGACTGCATAGGTCTTCTGACTACATAAAATTGCAAGCTGCAACTGTTCCCAACTGAATTGCATGACAGTACTACTGAGCCTTTAGTGTGAATCTCTTCACCTCCATAAGCAACAAGCTTCACACAATTGGCCAAATTAAGTTTCTCACCAGCTCTCACTCTAGCAAGTGTTTCTGCTGACATCACATTACACTTTGAACCAGTGTCTGCTTTGAGCTCCGTGGGTTTACCATTGATCAGGACAGTACAAAATGCTTTGTTCTTTGCCAAAAAATCTACTGCATTAACCTAGTCACTGATCACTGATACACCATCTACATAGAAAGTACAGTTGCAGCTTTCTACATGATCAACTTGCTTTTTTAAGTGACCTTTCTTAATAACTGAATGAGGCTTGTCTGATTTACAAAACTTTTGAAAGTGGTTCCATTTTTTACACTTGTAGCATTGTTAACCAAATGCTAAAAACTTTTCTCTTTTAGCGTCATGATTGGCACCACAAGTATGACATTTAACAAGAAGACTTGATTTGGGTTTTGCTGACTCACCCTTATACTGCAATGACCATGTCCATTTTGCTGAGCTAGGTTTCTAGAAAGTTACAGATCTTCTCTGAAACTCTGCTGGGGCTGCAGCTGTTATGTGTTCAGGCCTGCTTCTGCTAGCCATGTGCTGTATCGTGTCTATGCTTGCTCTAGAGTCTGTTGAAGCCATGCTTTTATCACTTGCGAGCATACTAGTGTGCCTTTCTTTGCGCTTGTGGATTTCACAAATCTCTATAGATTTGCTCAACATTAAATCACTGACACGAAGCAAAATCTTTCTCACTGCAGCATTCTTAACACCACACACAAACCTGTCCTTTATTAACTCATCTTTCAAATCACCAAATTTGCATGTTTTACCTTTATTTCTCAAGTCAGTGATATAAGCTACAAAAGTTTCACCTGGCTTTTGATGTCTTGTATAAAATAGGTACCTCTCTAATGTAACATTTGTCTGGGGGTTGCACATTTCTCTGAATTTATGTTTCAAGCAGTCAGGGTCCTCTCTTGATTCAGCCGGTACAACAACATGGCAGTTTTCCCCCTTGCCTGCATATACTGATGGTGTATATACAAATGAATGCTCTCATTCGTGGCCTCTGACCCTGCTAAGTTAAGCAAAATAAATGCCCTTGTATGTGCATCTTTATCAGAAAAAGCTGCTTGCATGAAAATATGATATGCCTGCTCAAATACTCTCCAATTCTCTGCAATATTATGATCAAACACAAGTCTGCAAAATGCCTCTGCCATATCAACACAAAGTAATGAAGGTGCTTGGAATCATGTATGAACGTACACACATATAAATATGTCAGAACTTGTAATTATGCCCAATAGCACAACAGACTCTTTGAAATAACTGCACTTTGCCAGGTAAGTCTCTGTAGCACAAGAAAACTTTAAATCACTGTACTTTGCAAAACCACCCCTTATCATTGTAAGAAATACTTTAAAATGACTGTACTTAGCCAATAAACTGTACACAGCACAAGAAGCTCAGAGTAAGAAACACTTCAAAATGAATGCACTTTGCAAGTAAACTTTTTACAGCACAAGTACTTTCCAAAATGGCTGTACTTTGTGAAATAACTCTGTACAGTGTAAGAAACACTTTGAAATGGCAGCATTCTGTAAATAAATGTACACAGCACAAGAAGCTTTTTCAAAATGACTGTACTTTGACTGCACTTTGCAAAATAACTGTACTTTGCAGACAGCAAACTCTTTGAAATAATTGCACCATAATAAAGCACACACTCTGCAAACACTGCACACTCTGAGATACTTCGAACAACTCTGGTTATACTTTGAATGGCTTTGGTGAATACAAAATGTTAGTTTATGCCTAAACATGGCCATTCGCTAAAAGAACATGCAGTCACCTTGCTTTTTATTGTTTCAGGTCTATGATTAAAAACATTGGGAGTGTTGTAACAATTGTAAATGTTTTGGCAGATAGCATTCATACAGGAATAATTGTCTATGGTTATTTAAAAATGCTATGCTTTTACAATACTTATGTTCATTAAGCACATATAGGCTTACATATATAAATACTATCTGCATTATTTATTTATATATATGAGCTGTTAATAAAAAGCGTGAACTACACTATTAATGTAAGCTATAGTTAAGCTATAGTTATAGTTATTGCTCTATAGTGCTAGTGCTAATGATAACTTTACAGCTATCATTGTTACCTAACTGGATATATACCTTGTAGCTTCCTATAGTCTTTTTCCTAGCCTAGTTAGAATAATAAGATTTGACCAGAATTTTGCTGACTTACTTTTGATAAGGTCTTGCTATAATACTGATTAGAAGACATGTAAGGAGTGATACATCTTTCTAGACAACTTGAGAACTTGATAGCCTGAACTACACTTTTGTACAGTTCTATGTGATTATATGCTTGCAATATTCTGTTTAATTACAATACCTTTGATACTAAACTAAATATCTTGTTTCTCCTATTTTTCTCTCCCTCTTTTCCTCCTAAAACAATCCCAGCTCTCCAAGCTGAGTACACTGTTCTGGGGAACAGAAACTAACAACCTGAAAAACAAGGACCCTGTCCAAATTCCCTTCAGTCTCCACAGTTGAGCAACCTATCCCTGTACTTTCTCAGTAAAGGGAGCATGAAAGTATGTGTCCAAACTATCACAGCCAGTATAGCCTATAACTTATTATTATTGTCAGGAAAACCAGCAGCTTTTCTCCCTCCCCACTCTGTAACCAGTCTAATCTACTTTTTCCACCATTTAAAGACACTTGGAACCACTACTCCTTTTCTTGCATTAGGAACCTAAACTCCCTCCTTTTTAACCCTGCTTACAATAAATTAATTTGGGCCACCAAGTGGCAGACTTGTCCCTTCCACGCCTTGAAGCCTTCTCCTGCCTGTGCTAAACCTTTGCTATATACTGTTTATCCACAGACTTGCTATTAAACTGTAGCCCATAACATCTATTGCTTTTTATGGTTAGCTCTCACACACCCTCCAAATAGCTCTATTATCCACTCTTTTAACTTTATTCCAGTATTTAAGGTTACCTACCTACTGTAATTCCTGCTTCAACTGATTGTTCTTTTCAGCTCCTTACCTCTCTTGTCTCTACCTGCTCCGTTCGCCCTGCGGGCTCACTCCAATCCCCATACCCTACCCCCATTTCCCACCCACCCTACTGCTCCTAAGCTTATACATCCTCACCACACCCTCTTCCTCTCCAATCAAATCACAATTGCCATCTTGTTAACATTCTACATACACCTCTCTCTAATCACCCCTAGTATAACTCCTCCCCTTTAAAGAACACCAGTAAGCTTATTAGTCACTATGCAAACACAGCCTTTACAAATCCAACTAAGGCTCCTAATCATTGTCTTTCTCCTACTTTCTCTAACAGCAACCTACCTGCTAACCTCATATGAACAGTCAAAATGTTTACAGCTGAACTTCCTTAATGCACAAACAAGTACTATACCTCTAATTAACTCCCCAGAACACATAAATATAATATCTTTACCTAGCTATTTACCTGCTAAATATCACAGACTGACCCATATCAAATACAACTATCTAAAACCTAAAAAACTCTTTAGCATTACTTTAACCTCCACAATCCCTTAAACAAACTATTACACCTCTCCTTACTAGATGGGGACATTCATCCTAACCCAGGACCAGGGCATAAAACAAGCACAGAACACAAATTCATGTTCCCGCTACCCCAAATATCCCATCTAAATCTCCCAACTCGCTCTATATAGCTCACCTTAATATTCACAGCATAAATAATAAAATTGCCCACCTCCATGCTCTCCTGGATGTTCATTCCTTTGATATACTTTGTTTAACAGAAACATGGCTAAAACCCACTACACAAGATATTGAAATTATTCTATCTGGGTACAACACCTTGAGACAAGACCGCAAAGTAAAAAAAAGGAGGGTGTTGCTATCCTCTGTAAAGAATGGCTACAAATATATATATACTAGATCTTGATTCCTCTTCTGAAAACAATGCAGAAATCATTAGCACCAAACTTAAACTTAATCCCAGCAAATCCCTAAATATAATATGTATCTACTTTCACCCTGGTAACAACATCACCACTCTGGAAGGTATCCTTGCTGAACTTTCCACAAAAATTCCCCAAGAGACAATAATTATTGGAGACTTTAATATCGACTGGAAGGACTGCTCTAGTGAATCACCAACCTCCCATATTAACCTTCATGACTTCTCACAAACAATTAACTCCCCAACCAGAATTAATAAACCCAATAACAAAGAATCCATCCTAGACTGGATTCTAATAAATAATCACCAACAACACTATAATGTAGGGACCCTCCCTGATGATGTAAGTGACCATTCTCTCACTTACATAATCAGGCAAAGGTCGAGCTCACACAACCCAGTGATATTTAAAACAATAAGAAGCAACAGAAACTTTAACCCCAATAACTTCCAAGCTGAACTAAAAGAATGTGATTGGTCACCTATAAAATACCTTCCACTTGACGAAGCAACAAACTACTTTAACTCAGAATTCTTAACAATCCTTAACCACCATGCACCAAAGCGTTCCATCAGAATTAAATCTAAACCCGCCCCATGGCTTACAAAGAAAACCAGGCAGAAAATTCAACAGAGAAATAAAGTTTGGACACTATGGGGAACAAATAAAAACCCTGTAGACCAACAAAAATTCAGGCAAAAAAGAAATGAGACTAAGAAAGCTAGACTCGAAGATAAAAAAAAAAAACTTTTACTTCCACCTCCAACAGACCAACCACAATAATCCACAAAAGTTCTGGGCTAGCATAAACAGACTACTTCAACCAGGCCAGTCTGCAACACCACCCCCTATAGGATCAAATTCCGACAATCCAAAGCAAACATCTAATGCTTTTAATACCTTCTTCACTGAGACCATCCAAACACTTGCTAATCAACTAACAGTCGATAGCTCTGCCCTTCCAACCTATACTAATAACTCTCTCCCAACTCTAAACCTGAAGTCTGTCCCAACTTCCCTCATCTGCAACCTCTTAAGTAAACTAAAGCCTACTACCCCCTCAGCTGACCAGCTACCTGCTGTATACCTGCAAAATGCAGCCAAAGTCATAGCTTATCCTGTATCATTGCTTATAAATAGAACCATACAAGAAAGCACTATTCCCACCATCTGGAAAATCTCCTACATTACCACCTCTATACAAGGGAGGAAACTCCAGAGAATATTCTAACTATCGTCCCATAGCTCTGCTTTACCCATTAGCTAAAATAATGGAAAAGTGCATCCACAGACAGTTACTAGACAACCTACTCCAGAACAATTTACTGGCCAAATCTCAACATGGCTTCAGGCCTATCCACAGTACAACTACACCCCTATCCTTCACTGACAGCATCAATAAAAACTGTAATAACAATCTTCTCTCTTCAGCACTTTTCATCGACCTTTCAAAAGCATTCGACATGGTCAACCACCACTTACTTCTCAATATTCTAAAATCCTTCTCTCTGGACACAAAGACTATAAAATGGTTCCAGTTCTACCTTGATAATAGACAGCAGGCAGCGCTATGGGACAACAACCTCTCATCTCATCTCCCAGTTACCCTAGGTGTTCCTCAGGGCTCTATATTGGGCCCCCTCCTTTTCTCAATATTTATCAATGACCTCAACCTAGCTATTCCTTTAACTAACTGTGTACAATATGAAGATGATTTGACAATAATCTGCTCAGATAAATCTCAATCACAACTACAGACACTAACTCAACGTTCAATAAAACAGAAAATTGGTTTCTACAACGCTGCTTCCTCTTGAACCCCACAAAAAAACAAACTCCTCCTCTTCACTCCTACCCATAAATCACTCCCAATGAACTTTTCAGTCTTATCCAATAATGGTACACTCATATCTCCTGATACAACAACTAAACTTCTATGGGTAACCTTGATGACAACCTGAACTTTGAAACCCATATCAACAATACCATAAAAACTGTCAACAGGAAACTAGGCTCCCTCTGTAGGATAAAACCCTTTCTCTCCCCACTAGCCAGAACAACTATTGCCTATTCCCACCTTATCCCCACACTTCTTTATGCTTTTTCCATATATACTAACCTGTCAAAAAATAACCTTAACAAGCTAGCCAACACTTACAATAGCATTTCCAGATTTGCTACTGCTTCATCCTTTAGGACCCATTACTGCCATAATCTGAAACAATTAGTCTGGTTAGATCTTCTGAATCATCTTCACTTTAAGCAACTCACCATTGAGCAAAAAACCCTTTGCCAACCTACCAATACCACAATACTTGCTAGTCTCATTACCCAATATAAGAACCTTTCAACTTTACGCTCATCTAATAAACTACTCGTATCAACATGTAAATCTAATAACATGGCAGGAGATGCTCTGTTCTCAAATGCAGTTGGAAAGTATTGGAACCAACTCCCGCATGAACTTACATCACTGTATTCAGTTACAATTCTTAAACACAATATGAAACTCTATCGTAAAACTCATTGGTTATGTCCCTGTACAAATCCAGACTAATCTCATACTATATCTCAAATACCCTCTCTTAAGACCTAATTCCTGCTCTATCTGTGTCTTTTTAGATCAAGGCATATCCTTGGCAAAAACATATGTTATCCTTATAGGTATTTTAAATTATCTCTAGTTAAATTCTTCTGCATATAATTCTAAAGCATCCTACCTAAGGCAGGCAACAAGTATTGTTTAAACTGTGAGCATTGCTGAACTGTTGAAACTTGAAGTATGCATTTTTTTAACAATTACCTTCTAGTTACTAATGAAGTCTTGTACATAAAGTCTAAAATATCTTATCTAATGCTTGTAACATGTTTTTCGTATAAACTGTGAAGATTCCTGAACTGTTTAAAATTTGTAGTATTTAACTGTATAACAACTAGTACCTGTATGTTAGTAGTCTAGTAATCTCTTGGAGCTTATCTCCCCGGGACTCTACTGAAAATGGCCATAAATCCAGTTAGACTATCCAGGTCAACAAATGTAAAATAAAATAAATTGTTAAACTTATTTTGCCCTTTTATTGTACTCATTTTGCTCATTTAACCTCTTATCCATCTTATCTTATCTAATCTTATCTTATCTTATCATCTTAGCTTATCTTTTCTTCCACTATAAATCAGGACCATTACACATCCTAAACAATTTAAGAGAGCCACAAAAGATCACTTTAAAAGTCACTGGTCCTGTCACTGCACTGATCCTTAAACATCCCCTACTTCTCATATCTTAATCTACTTTCTGCCCTTAACTCACTCTTCTGTCTAGCTCTCTCTAATCTTCCTTGACTACTCTTTCTACTGTCTTCTAAAATCTATTAAGCAAATTGCCTCAGAGAAACATTCTATTGTAACTGTCTTGCCTTCATGCAACTACATTATGATAAAACTGGGTTTTTATAACCACTTACCACAACAACTATACTCATCTTAATGACATATTTATTTTTATATATCTTGAAATAGTTATGCTATATTCTTGATTACTGACACTGTATAACATTGTATTGCTACTTAATGCCTTGTAATAATCATGTAACATTGCTGTTTAATGCTAATTTATAATGAAAATTGTGTGATATGTTGGAGCTTTTCTCCCTGGGCCTCTGCTGAGAAAGGGCTCTTCAGCTCAGTCGGACAATCCCGGTCAACAAATGTAAAATAAATAAAATAAAAAAGAAATTATCATTATACTTTCCTTGTGGTTGTTTTACCTTAAATATGCTTGTTATGCAAATCAGAGGTATTTCTGAACCCTCTTACAAATATTTCTGATAGCTTTATCAAATATTGTAGTTTCAAACATTTTGTTTAATTAACAACACATTTTGTGCCTTTCATTTGATTAATAATCATTTTGTGCTACTTGTTTGATTCATAATGCGTTTTGTGCTTTACAAATGCTCAGTTTAATTTTCTTTGCAAAATAAATCATTTGTACAAGTTTTGGTCACCCAATGTTCATTTCTGGCCCTTTTTGATCATTTGAGCACTCTGTCACTCAAACTGCTCAATATATCCTCAACTCTGCACCTCATGGCTTGAAGAAGTTACACTCTCAATCCTGGTTCTGACACCATGTCCCTCATCTGGTCAGGATGAAACAGACGAACAGTTGTGGGTTCATCTCAAGCAGCTTTATTACACACAAACACATCAGGACTGATGCTTAGTAACTTAAAATTAAATACATTTATAAACAGATTGACTACTACACTCATACATGTTAACATTCTGGCTGTGCTCACAAAATGGCACTGCTGCCTGCACATGCTCACTATTTATATGTATGTGCCTACATCTGGAAATGTTTCTTAAAGGTACAACACACACTCTGTTCTACACTAATGTTCTTCTTTTTTCTCTCACCCCACCCCTTCTCTTCTTTTATTTATTTAATAAATATATTTATTATTATCATTTGATATTATCATATTATTTGTTATTGTCTCTTATGTTGGCCTTATACACAATTTAATATTGCTTTGCTGTTAAAAAAAACTTTCATTTACATTATTTATTGTTGTGTTTTTGATTATATTATTTTCAATTTGTTTCCATTGCTCATTATTGTTTTCTATTATGTTATTAATTATATTTGTTTAGGTTATGTTTATTTTTCCTTTATGTTTATATTTTATTTACCACAGTGCAACAAGGTAGGCTACTTCCTGGTGATCCACCTACCTTGGCTCCCCTGTCCGAGGCACTGAGGACCAGCATGTCTGGGCCGCAGCTTGGAGGCACCCCATCAATGCCCCTGCACTACCTGTTCCATCAGGTAGTTTTTCCCCCCTCTGGGAGTGGAGGTGTAGGAGGTGCATTTATCACCCAAGACCAACTGCTAGGCATGGTGCATAGGCTTCTGAGCCAAACTGTTGGTGCATGCTTACTCCGGAGGGAGATCATGCTGTCCATCCTGGAAAAGCATTCTAGCCCCAGGTGACAGCATCTATCACTGCCTCCACAGGAACAGTAAAGTTACAGTACTAATAGACCCATGACTAAGGACTTGAGTCACACTGCTACCGTGTATGAAGTCCATGGGACTGGAATTCCACAACACCCTCCCCAAACAAGGTGTTCACCCCTCTCTTGTGTTACACAGCAACACTGTCTGCTATTTTGTCTATCTTGTCTGTCCACAATAGCTTCCTCACCAATCTGTACTCTACGGTGTGTCATTGATTGGAATAAAGTTGTGTTACTTGCTATCGCTTACTAAAGTTGAATTACATAGGGAAGTGGAGGACAGCCTTTATTGATAGTCTACAGTGAATACTTCTTTGGTGGTTGATGATGATTGTACTTTTTGGTTACTAGCTTCCTCACCTTCCCAACTTACCTTTCTCACATGGGTCTACTTTGATTCACTGAAAACTCACGTCACTGAATTACAAAACACTCATACCAAATCGCTGAAAGCTCAAATCACTGAAAACTCATTTCACTGAATATAAGTACTGCTAGGCAAATAAAACATATATGCCCTTTTCCCCACTGTAGTGGAATCCTGGAGTTAGTATATATAGTTGGGGGGGGGTGCTCAGTCCCCCACCTACTTTTGGTTTTATATTGTTAGCTTTCAGTGAAATGAGATTCATAAATATAAAAGCTATGTAGGTGGGGGGCTAAGCCCCCAACACCTCCCAGTGTGGTGGGCCATGCCCCTCACACCCCCCAACTATATTTTCTAACTCCAGGATCACACTATAGTGGGGAGAAGGGAATATATGCTTTATTTGCCCAACAGTACAGTGAAATGTGATTCAGTGAAATGAGTTTTCAGTGATTTGAGTGTTCAGTGAGTTTTTGAGGGTGAATTGAAATTCAGTTAAATGAGTTTTCAGTGAATCAAAGTAGACCTCCCACACATACCTATGTCCCTTCCCCAAAATTTGACTCTGTCCTTAAAAAAAAAAAATCGTCCCATACATAGCTCTCCATTTTCCACACATCCACTGGGCACACTTAATTTGATCCAATTGGCTTGAGAATACTGGACACACTTAGTTTGGTCCAATTGGCTTGACAATGCACTATATATGTTGGCACGTCTCCCAGGGGGTGACAGTCCAAATTCAGCTAAAAATCTTTTCAAGTGCACAGTTGCTGCTGTTAAAAAAATGGATAGCTATGGTTCTTTCCTACACTCGTCCTGCACATATCTACCTACCTTTCACTATGTTTTTCCTGCTGCTTGAACCCCAATTCACCACTGTCTTATCTCCCCAATTTTTCTTTTCTTTAAAGAATTTTTTAACTATGCTGTACTATGGTCAGCATCACTAAGCTATACTAAATGGTGGTGTATTACTGTATGTATTTGAAAGCATAATAATCATGTTCAAAAAGTATACCCACACCCTATTTCGAAGCCAGTACCATTTCATTTGAAGAATACTGCATCAACTCACCAAGCTACACAGCCAGTTAATTAGTACAGGTGTTTTAAGCAAAACATAGTAATTGTCATTTTCTTATCATTAAGCATGTTTATGCGATGCTGCGCATCACACTATATCTTGCAAATTTGCTAAAAGATTAATGGAAAAATAGGAGTTTAAATGGGATGCTGGTAGACAAATACATCCCTATAAAGCCATACAGAACATAATAGATCTAAATGAGGTATGTAACAGCAGGTAAGTATGCTATTATATCTAAAATATGTACAGCTACACCTGCTAAAAGATTACTGGAAAAATAGGATTTTATCTGGGACTGTGGTAGAGAAATATGTCACTATAAAGCCATACACAAAATAATAGATGCAAGTGAGGTGTGTAAAAGCAGGTAAGTGTGCAATTATATCTACAACATGAAAAATACACCTGCTATAACAGTGACTCTGTAGAATCCTTTGTTAAATGCTTTGGAAACATTAATTTTGGTCCACATAGTCCTAGGTTCAAATACAGCTGTGTTTAGCATTTAAAATACATGTATGTGTACATCACCATTACACATTGTGATATGCATGACTGTCTCATTACCTATTTATTCATCCACTCAAAGCAGTACAGATGGAGTGTTTGCTTCTAAATATTGAAAATCAAAGGCCTACAGATAAGACCACATTTTAACTATTCCTATTACAACACTAGAATGTGCATAGATTGTCAGGTTATGCATTAGCATGAATTCCCAGAGGATTTTGAAGTATGTAATTCAAATGAGGCCCAGTAATATCAGACTACAGCCCACAGTGATTTGCTACTGATATTGCAACTACAGCTGCACAAGTAACATACATATATGGAGGTTGTGCTAGATGCAAGGGTTGCCAGCACACACGTTCGAAATGAATACCATGATGATACATGACTTAGCAGTTGTCCAACTGGTTGACATAATGGTTACTGTACCCCTACTTTGTTCTAGGAAACACCAAGCATGTTGCCTTTTACTTTGTTAATGATACCTTTGGCTAACATACTTACTTTAAACACATACCTTAATTTCCAGTGGGATGGGTTCCCTCAATCTGGCTCTGGCTGTACACTAAGGCTGCCACAGGTCTCACAGTTACACAAGTGTTGTTGCCCTGCACATTCTGCAGCCTCTCTAACTATGCCTATTGTCTGCAGCAGCAGCATCAGCTTCAGCCTGTAGCACACACATCTGCATGTAACAAGTAGCTGCTACAAACATTCTCTCTGTGCTGCTGTATCTTTACCCCAGTAATTTCCAGCCCAACATATGAAATGGAATCTACATTGAGGCCCTATACCATTTTGAGTAGTTGCATGGGATTGGCTGATTATACTGCAAATCATCTGTTTAGGCTGCATGTTTCATTTTGGCAAACTCATAGCTAGGTGAACCATTGTGTATGAGAGTTTGTTTGTATGGTTAACTTGTTGCCACAGTACTACTATAGCTGTATCTTTCAACAGAGGAGTATTGTACTCCATCAGCTATGTAACCTTTTTGTTTCCAACGTGATGCATATGTTTGAATATACTTAGGGGGAATGGGAATTACGTCAGTAAGCATTTCTTAGAACTGTACTGATGACATGCCATTGCTCTTCAGCTGTGTTACCCCAATACAGGATGTGGAGTACAGCAAGGGTATAATACTGTGTGTTAACTGGGTACACATGTCTCCTAGATATTTCCTTTGATAGCCGCTGTAATAGTACACTGCTATGTGGTTGGCACTGTTGATTTTATATATTATATGGGGGGTCCTGCTATGGGGCAAAATGCAATGGACTCATGTGTTGGGTGTGTGATCATATGTGAGTATCTGTCATGGCACAAACAGGAGTAGGTCACTGTTGCTACTATCCTAGTTGTGTCCACACCCTTTGTATGTTTGGCACACTGTTGAATATGAGATGTGTAATCAAGCAGTGAATACCGATAGCCTTCCTTTATTCCTGTATCTCTTCATACTGTGCTCCCATGTATGTGATCCTGACATATGTTCTCATCAATTTGTATTTCAGGAGATATCATGTATGCACGAAGCAGGGCACCATTTACTGAGGTAGAAAACGACCTCATCATTAAGGCTTTGCACCAACACTACCATGTCCTGCTGTCCAGAGGGAGGGCAAATAGGCAAGAGCATGCAGACTTGTGGGATGAACTGGTGCAAAACATTAATGAACATATGAGCAGGTGTGACACCATGTCATAGATATGATACACTCTGCATGCAGACATGCAGCTGACGTGGCCAGTGATTATCAAGTCACTGGTGGTGGGCCTGCAGCAGAACAACCTCTCTCAGCCACAAAAGAATTTGTGGCAAAACTTGCAACACAGGACAGCTCACAGGCATCCATCAGCCAATATGCTGTGGACATGGGTGCCACCCATTCCTCTCAAGAAGAATGTCCAGGTATGCTTAATTAGATCAGCACTGGAATACTGTTGCATTCAGCTTGTCAAGGTGTATATAGTTTTACGTGGGTGTCAGGTGTTTTACTGTGGGGGGAAGGAGGTTAGCTGCAGTTTTAAGCTCATGTAGAGATTGTGACCCACATATCTGTTAACATATCAGCTACTGTAAATGTGAGATATTTGGACATATTACCCCTGTTATATTGTAACATGCAGTGCTGTTGCCATTACCTCTCCCACATTTTTTTAGGACTGTCAGGAATCAGAAGAGACCATACTTTTGCTGCTGGTAAGCACAAATTTATTTTTAGAAATGTAGATTTAGTTCACTGTATTCACCATAGTATCATCCCAGCCCTGTTGGCTGGATTGATGTACTGTCTGCATGACTGACAAATGGACAGATATTTTCTGAATGTCTACAGTTTAGAGTCATACATCTGCCTTGTAGGTGTGACCATAGTGATTGACTTGACAGTATTGTCAGGACATTACAGATTGCCATAACTGTCAACCCTGCAGAGTTTTGCAGAATGTCAGCAATGAACATAATTTATGTTTTGTTCATGAGATTCTTGATAATGAAGAATTATTTCCAAATAACTACAGATTTGTGTTAGAAAATAATGCCCTCAAGTCCTACTATGTAAGGTTGGGGTTTATACAAGACTTTAATAGTGACAGTTGTGTATACAGCTTATAATATATTGCACCAGAGTACTGTGCAGCATAGAAGTACAGGTATTAATGTATTGCTTTCTCCTTTTTATCATAGGTGACCAGGGAGGTTGGTCTTTGCCCTCTTCACAACCTGATGTCAGTGTCTCTCCAGACTCTGATGATGATGGTGGACAAATTGAGGCACAGCTGGGGGTTGGAGAGGCTGAATCAGACAGAGAGGTTGCCATCCCTCATCCACCCTCATTATCACCATACACAGCCAGTATGCCTACACATTCCCAGTCCCCTGAGGCCACAGATATTGGACAGTCAGACTGTGGGGACATTGAACAGGGAAGTGTGGCTACTGTAGCTTCAGTATCCATCAACACTGGCCATAGCCAAAAAGTTGGTGAGGTTCTACACAGTCAGATTGATAGGGCTACTCATAGGAGGCCTGCTGTCCCTCAACCACCTGTCACACGTCTCTCATCATGTGTCATTCAACATATGTTTAGGGCCATCATGGAGGTGCAGCCACCTTCAGAATGGAACTCCCAATGGATGCTCAGGATTATGGATGCAGCACAATCTGACATTCGTGACTGCCTCCACTGGGTTGCTGATACCCTGGAACAGTTGACTGACACAGGAGAAAGAGGTGGGTCTGAGAGAGATCACACACGATCTGTCTTGAAATGCAGATTATCTGTGATGGAACATCTCTTTGGAGTTGAGAATCAGCCTCATGGGCATAGGGTCAGCAACTACATCTGCTAAGAGTCAACGTGGCCATGCACAATCACAGTCCCATAGTGGCAGTACATCCAGTATACCAGAGGGGATTGTGCTGTCCACACCAAGGCATAGCAGACCATGGGTTCATGGTTCTGGGCATTCCTATGAAGAACACATTCCCAGCAGAGAACAGTCACTCTCAGGCAGTAGCACAGCATCTGACCTCAGGCGTGGAGGTGCCAGTGCAACTCCTGGCAGAGCCAGTTCTCATGTTCTGGGGATGGAGACAATGAGCTGTCAGCTCTACCATGCATGGCTCGCAGCTGTCCAACATACAGACACATAGGGCTAGCACTGAGCTTGGCTGTATTGATGCAGACACTTACACAACACTGTCACGTTGATAGCATCAACAGAAACACATGCAACATTTCCATGGTCCATCATGCCCACTTCCCTTCCTGACTCACACACACACTTGCCAACCTATTGGGTCAGCCTGGACCTCGTGCACCCCCAAACAACACCCTGTGCAAGTGATGACAACTGTACCACATCCCTATAATTTTTCTCATGAAGGCAGGGAAATAAAGCTATGTGTCTGATACACAGGGTGACTACCTACATTAATATGATTTAGTTTCATTCACTGTTCATAGGTTCATAGGTAGTTACTAGGCTATCTGCCCAAAGGCATTTATAAGCCTAGCCCAGAATGTGTTGGCTTTCGCCGCCCCCTTAGATTAGTTCCCTGTGCCTCTGGCCAGCAGAGCCACTGAGATGATCCCAGAGATAAACTTTCTGTTTCCCATCCACTCGTCAAGATTTATTTTGAAGAGTGTTAGCGAGGAGCTCTGCCTAATGTAGATTGGGATCTTGTTCCAAAGCATGGGAAGTCTCTGGGACAGGAATCTATCCCTCCAGCATGTCCTATTTATTTTTGTGGTGAGGTTTAGATCCCTAGAGTGTGTGGCTCGCAGGGATAAGGTTTTCTTTAGGTAGAGCATGTCCATCAATTCTGGGTTGGACATGGCCTTGTATGTCAGGCATAGATCACATCTGAGTAGGAGGTATGCAACCGAGTACAGCTGTAATTTCTTCAGTCGAGCTGCATAGGGCATCTGTTTGAGGCCAGTGATCCTCTTGGTGAGGTACTTCTGTGGTCTTTCCAGCTGTTGCAGGTGTCTTGTAAGGTACATCCCAAATGGGGCATTGTACTCTATGATGGGTCTGATGAGTGATGAGTAGAGGGGCACAATGACCTCTTTTGATCTGGATGCAAACCTTTTGTGATTAGGTGGGCCATGTAGAAGGATTTTCTGACCACTTTGGCAATGTGATTATCAAAGGTGAGATTACTATCTACTTGGTTCCCCAGATCCCTTATTACGTCTTCCATATTTAGGGGACTACCACCTATGTGGTAGTTTGTGGGTACTTTGTTTTTTCCAAAGGGGATGACTATGCACTTTTTGGCATTTAGCTTGAGGCTATGATTTTGACACCAGGTATCCATCTCAGTGAGACCCTTTTGGAGGATGTCTGTGTCAGCCGGAGAGTCAATTAATGCCCCTAGTTTGCAGTCGTCTGCGAACATGGTCAGCCATAGTCCTCCTGTGCTTGCCTGTACCTCTGAGAAGTATATGCCGAACAGGAGGGGTCCCAGGACTAAGCCCTGGGGAACTCCACTTGTAACCGATTTAGAGTAGGACCTAGCTCCCGCAACTCTCACCATGTGGGTTCTGTCCATGAGCCAGTTGGCAACCCATTTTGTGATGTAGGGGTTTATGTTCAGGCTGGTGAACTTGTCTATAATACCAGAATGGGGAATGGTGTTGAAGGCCTTTGTGAGGTCTAGGTAGGCTGTGTGTACCACCTTTCCCTCATCTATAGCCTTGGTAACTGTCTCAAAGAAGTCCACCATGTTTAGGAGGCATGATCTGCCCTTACCAAAGCCGAACTGGGTAGGGTCCAGTGTTTGGAGGTTCCCAATGTCTCTGTTAATGAGTTCCATGATGATGTGCTCCATAGCCTTGCTGACCAAGCTAGTCAGGCTTATAGGGAAATAGTTCCCGGGGTCTGCTGTGGCTCCACTTTTGTGGAGCGGAATAACCGCTGCTGTGCACCACTCTATGGGTACTTAGCCTGTGGAGAGGCTGAGTTTGAACAGTGTGCTTAGGTGAGGGGTTAGTTCATCTTTGAGCTTGTGTAGGACGCAGCCTGGGATGCCATCCAGTCCCATTGATGCTGTGTTTTTGGCTTTGGAGAGGGATGTTGTAACCTGAGTGTCTTTGATTTCAGGGACTCTACATTCTTCTGGTATGGTTATGGGCTCTTTTGGGAGTGAGAGGGGATGAGGTTTGCATTGAACCTGTCTGCCAGGATGTTGGAGATATCGATCGGTTCAGTGCATTTTGTGCCATTCTGCAATAACTCCGAGCAGATCTGAGCATTGCCACTTAGATTCTTGACATAGCTAAAGAATGCCTTGTGGTTTTTTTTTTTTTTTGGAGTCCTTGCCAATTTTTCTTTCAAAGCTCACCTTAGATGATTTTATGAGGGATCGTAGTTTCATGCTGATACTGATCAGGGATGTCTTCCCGTCTTGGGATTTTACTCTTTTCTGTACTAGTTTCCTCCTTCTCTTGATAGCTTGTTTATGGCAGGAGTCCACCAGACCGGTTTCCTTTTCTTGGAGGAGTGAGTCTTGGTTTTGCTTGGGATGGCATGATCCATGCATTCTTGTAGGTGCCCGTAGAATGCATTAGTAAAGAATTTTGAAGCTTGGACATCGTTATCCTTCAGCATGGGGGCTTTGAAACTTTCCACCTCGGTCTTAAGTAACGTGAAGTTTGCTTTTGAAAAGTTTTTCATGGTGGTTTTCATGTTCGGGGGTGGGGGCGGAATGTGGATATCCAAAGTGATTTGTTTATGGTCAGATCTAACCAGCAAGGGGTTGACCTCCGGTGTGGAATACCAGTCGCCCATGTTGGTGATGACCAGTCCAATATGTTGTCACCTCTGGTGGGAGTGTTGACCAGTTGAACCAGGGAGTTTGAGTTTATAAATTCTAGGAAATGTTGGGCAAGGGAGTTAGTACTTGAGTAGTTCTCCCAGTTAATGTTTGGATAATTGAAATCACCCAATATTAGGGTGTTTGGTAGGACCTTTATGTTTCCCAGTGTTTCCAGGAATGCGGAATGGGGGTCCTGGCACATGGTGGGTGATCTGCAGCAAGCTACAATTTGAATTGAAGTTTTGCCCATTGTTAGTTGCACGTGGATGATCTCTGAAGCATTGTGCTGTGTCACTAACCTGGGGGTGTGGGTATCCTTGATGAATATGGATACGCCCCCGCCTTTTGCATTTCAGTTTGGGTTCTGTGGCCGAAATGTATGGTATGAGTTGTAGCCTGGTAGTGCTGGGGTGCTCTCTGGAGCCTTAAACCAGGTTTCTGTTACTGCACATACATTGATTTTCTCCATACTGAGGAGTGCCTCGAGTGCGTGCATTTTGAGGTTCAAACTTCTGGCATTGAGTAGCACTACCCTCAATTTTTTGTTACTTGTGCTATTTACGGCAGTAGGTGGCTTGTTGAGCATGTCATCCCAGGTGGACAGACACTGGATCCCCTTTGAATGACACTGTTGCTGTAAACATGCTACTTTTACTGGTCATTTACAGATATTGTACTTTGCCATTTAGAATGTGTATAACATAATTTCTGTATGTTACAGTGGATGCTGTTGTAAGGGCTATGTAGTCACACAATGAAATGCGTCTCATGGAAATATTTATGTTTCACTTTCAGGATTGTGTTAGACACACTGATGTTTACACATCTAAAATCAACCCATCAATGTCAGAGCACAGGATTGAATGTCAGCATAGGAGAGAAATATTAACAGAAAGTTAATACAGTACAGGTTCTTGGGTTCATAGGTTCATAGGTGTTTTCTAGGCTAACAAACACAAGGGCTTCTTTAATCCCAGCCATGTATCCCAAATCTCTGACAAGGTCTGATAACCTTGATAAGTGTAAGCAGGGTTTTGGGAAATGAAACATTTACAAGCAGGGGCCTGGGAGATGAACCATTTACAGTTTCTCTGTGTCCATTAGAGATATAGGTCCCAACTCAGGGATGCTTGCCCTGTTCCCCATCCAATTGTGTAAGTTGTACTAGATTTGTATTAGGGTGAACTCTGCTTCATATGGTTGGGGAACCTGTTCCATATAGGGTGTGGTGTCTGGGATACATACCTGTCTCTCCAGCACATCCTATTTATACCACAGGCAAGGTGTAGGTCTGTAGAATGAATAATTCTGGTGCTAGTTGTTTCATGGATATGCAGGTGTTCCACAGTGGTGTCTGACAATGCCCTGTATGGCATGCATACATCCCCCCTCCAAAGGCTGTAGGACACAGAATACAAGCATAGGGCCTTGACACAGTCTGCATAGGAAATTTTATGTATGCCCTGTATTGGTTTAGTGAGGAATCTGTGTGGATGTTCCAATTGTTAGATATGCTTGGCTAGGTACATACCAAAGGTGGCATTGCACTCAATGATACGTCTGATGAATGCAGAATAGACTGCAACAATTACTTCCCTGGACTTACATGCCATACCTTTGTTAATAAGATGAGCAACATAGAATAATTTCTCCAATACTATGGACACTTGACAGTCAAAGGTTAGATCACTATCTATGTGTGTCCCTAAATCCATGACTATTGGGTCAACTGTTAGAGGTGTGCCGTCAATATGATAGTTACCAGGGGTGGATGACTTTCCAAAGCATAGTATTGCGCATTTCTTGGATTTAGTGTTACTCCATGGCTCTGACACCAGTTGTATATCTGTGTCAGCCCTTCCTGGAGCAGATGACTGCAAACTAGGAGCCATAATCGAAACTCCTAATGATGTGGACATCCTACAAAAGGGCCTCACTGAGACAGATGCCTGGTGTCAAAGCCATGGCCTCAAGCTCAATGCCAAAAAGTGCATTGTCATCCCCTTTGGTAAAAACTCTGTACCCATGAACTATAACATAGGTGGTAGTATACTTAACACTGAAATTGTGATAAGAAACCTTGGGACACAGGTGGACAGTAGTCTCTCCTTTGATAATCACATTGCCACAGTAGTCAGGAAATCCTTCTATGTGGCACACCTCATCAAAAAAGGTTTCTCATCCAGAAAAAAAGAGGTCATTGTTCCCCTCTACTCATCGCTCATTAGATCCATTATAGAGTACAACGCCCCTTTTGGTATGTACGTCACAAGACATCTACAACAACTGGAAAGGCCGCAGAAATACCTCACAAAGAGGATTATTGGCCTCAGACAGATGCCCTACGCAGACCGTCTCAAAAAACTCCAGCTTTACTCCGTCGCATATCGTCTACTCAGAGGTGATCTCTGCCTAACATACAAAGCTATGTCAAACCCAGAGCTGTTGGACATGCTCCACTTAAAGAAATCCTAATCTCTCCGAACTACACGCTCTAGGGACCTAAACCTTGTCACCACAATAAACAGAACATGCCGGAGGGATAGATTCCTGTCCCAGAGACTTCCCATACTCTGGAATAAACTACCTATCTATATCAAACAAAGCTCCTCATTAGCACTCTTCAAGAAAAATCTTGATGATTGGATGGGAAATAGGAAATTGACCGCAGGGATCACCTCTGTGGCTCTGCTCAACAGTGGCACAGGAAAATAATTTTCTTGGGTGGCAAAAGCCAGGGTACCTTTTTGGCTGGGTTTGTATAGGCCCAAGGGCTGATAGCCTAGTACCTACCTATGAACCTATGAACCTGTTTGTGTCAGTGTGGAATTCAATGACAGTTCTTAATTTGCAGTCATCTGCAAATTTAGTCAGCCCTTCCTGGAGAACATTTGTGTCAGTGTGGGATTCAATGACAGCTCCTAATTTGCAATCATATGCAAATTTAGTCAGCTAGAGGCCACTGACAGTGGCACTGGCTTTAGACAAGTAAATGTCTAAGAGGAGCACTCAGAGGAAAGATTCTTGAGGGACTCCACTTGTGACTGGCCTGTTTGTAGAGATGAACTTCCCTATGCTAACTTCCTGGGTCTTGTCTGTGAGCCACTTGGCTATCCACCGTGTGACATACGAGTTTGTACCTAACCTCCTGAGTTTGTCAACAATGCCTGATGGAGGTATAGTATCACATTACTTGTCAGGCCATGGTAGGTAGTGTGAATCATTTTTCCCTAATCCATTGCTTTGGTTAGCTTCTCAAATAGTTCCAAAAGTTTGTGTAGGCATGATTTGCCCTTAACGAAACCAGACTAGGTTTGGTCCAGTGTCTGGAGGTTTACTATATCTCTATTGATCATTTCTGTGATAATTCTTTTCATGGTTTTACATATCAGACTAGTGAGGCTTCTGGGTTTGTACTCACCAGGGTCAGTAGATGGCCAACCTTTGTGCAGAGGGTTGACTGCTGTTGTTCTCTATTCATGAGGCATGCAGCCTGCTTGGTGACTATAGTGAAGTAGTAATTCCAGAGGCCCTGATATGTCAGCATCATACAAGAGGGTCTTACATAATTAAATGACTGGTGTGAAAGTAATGGTCTTAAACTCAATGCAAAAATGTATTATCATTCCTTTCAGTGAAAGCAATGTCCTTGCTAACCACATCAATAGCAACACCTTATGTATGCCCTCAATGATGAGAGACCTGGGCAAACAGGTTGGCAGGTACTTTATCTTAG
Source organism: Protopterus annectens (assembly GCF_019279795.1). Taxonomy (NCBI): domain Eukaryota; kingdom Metazoa; phylum Chordata; order Ceratodontiformes; family Protopteridae; genus Protopterus; species Protopterus annectens. The sequence goes on along the minus strand of NC_056727.1, from coordinate 1,102,247,551 downwards.
ACCACCATGTCTCCACAGTGGTAAGAAGGGAATTCTATTTTGCTCATGTCATAGGTAAGGTCATTGTTTCCAGAAAAACAGTAGTTATACCCTCCCTGCACTTTTCCCTCATCAAGCCAATAACTGAGTACAACAGCCCTTTTGTTATGTACCTTTCCAAGCACCTGCAGCAATTGGAGAGAACACAAAGGTTCATCCCAAGGAAAATTCAAGGTCTTCGGCATCTGTCCAATATGGATCATCTAAAATGACTGCCATTTTATTCTGTTTCATACAGACTACTCAGAGGTGATGCCTGCCTTGCATATGAGGCAGTCTCTGACCCTGCTTTATTGGAAATGCTGCATAACCTTAAGTCAAATGGTCCACAGATTATCCACACTAAAGACCTTAACCTAGTATGTGACATTAATAAAATCTGCTAGACAGATAGATTTGTCTCCCAGAGCTTAACACACGTTTGGAACAGACTCCAATTTCATGTCAAACAGAACACCTCATTGGACTTCTTCCAACACAATCTGGACGATTGGATGGGTGACCGTAAATTCACCCTGGGGATTCCACCTGTGTCCCTATTGGACAGGGGCAATAGTTGTTGATTGTGGAAATAAGGGTAAGAACTTGGCTAGGATTGTAATTGCACTGGGGCCATTAACCTAGTAACTTCATATGATCCTATGATCTCATAGTCTGATGTAAAATGTTCTGACTAACATCCATACACACCAAGTTGGCTGCAGTTAGAATAGCACCCTTGCTACCTAAGTTTAGAGACTACTAAATGTATAACATATCTCATGCACCACTGCTCAAGTCTAACATTAATATGGCCTTAGGTAATCTTATAGTTTATGACATCAGCAGACCTTGTGGAGGACAAGAGTTTGGAGGGTTGCAGCACCTCCAAGGCCCAAAACCATGCCAGTTTAGGATTCACACTTGTTCTGTGGAAAAATGCACATATACACACACACACACACACACACACGTGCACACAAAGTGGGCTAGAGTGAGATTAGAACCTCTACCTATCTAATTTTAGCAGATCCCAGTACTTAATGCATGTGCCATGGCTCAAGACTGATATTAACATGGCTTTAGGTAATCTTATGGTAGATAACGTCAACAGGCCTTGTGGAGGACAAAAGCTTGGAGGCCTGCAGCACCTGCAAGGTCCAAAATGGCACAAAAGCCATGCCAGTTTGGGATTCACACTTTTTCTGTAGAGAGATGCACACACACACACACACACACACACACACACACACACACACACACACACACACACACACACACACACACACACACACACACACACAGTGTGGGCTGGAGTGAGATTAGAACCTCTACCATTCTAGTTTTACACTTATAAATCCCAGTACTTAGTGCATGTGCCATGGCTCAAGTCTGACATTAAAATGGATTTAGGTAATCTTATGGTAGATGACAATAGCAAGCCTTATGGAGAAAAAGAGTTTTGAGGCCTGCATCAACTACAAGGTCCAAATAGTGCAAACTGATGCCTGTTTGGAAGTCAGTGTGTAACCCACACTTGCTTTTTGGAGAGATACAGCAACAAACATATACACACCTAGTGGGCTGGAGTGAGATTAGAACCCCTACCTATCTAATTTTGCACACTACAGATCACAGTATTTAAAGCATGAGTGATGGCTCAAATCTGCTTTGTAAATGATTGCAGGTGAAGTAATCCTAGAGGACATAAACAAGCCCTGTGTTGAACAGCTTGGGACACCTGCAGAGTCACATTGATTCTTACTATCATCTTCAGCTAGTAACCTAACAGTCAGAAAACTATTTTGTAGCCTAGCTATGTGACAACCGTACCCATTTCATGCATATGTGTCTGTTTGCATTTGAATGGGCAAGCTTGTGACAAAACTAAATTAGCCCTGTCAATGAGTGTGCACATAACATAATACATTACACAACGTGTTCAGTTGTTGATGTATGTGTGTTGAAATCCATCAGACACAGGGTGCTGTAGTGAATGTGGGTGTTGTTGCTGCCATAGATACAAACATGTGGCTTCACATTATATGTACGTATTCGTATACTGTGCCATTCATTTTCAAAGTTTCCATATGCTCTCTTAGGGAGACATGGAATGACTCACCACTGCCGAGATGTTTGCAGCAAGTACACAGGTTTGATTCTTATTTATGTGTGTTTCACACTAAATTGTGGTCTGCTGTCAAATGTGGCATCATTTACACATAATGTGAGAGAAGACTGCCAGAACTCTGAACAACAGATGTATCAATAGTCCTCCAACTGCAAAGCATGTTATTCTATGCACTTCCAAATTATTGAAAGTGCATTATCTAATGTTGAGCATTCCTTTTAGTCCTTTGTCCAACATTATATGTGTCATAGTGCAGCTTTAGTCACCATGAGCTGGGCATGTAGGGCAATACAGACATGCACACATACATACACACACACACACACACACACACACACACACACATATATATATATATATATATATATATATAATAACTGTAATACTATATATATCTATATTTATATATCCATATCTATATATATATATATATATATATATATATATATATATATATATATATATATATAGTTTTAAATTAAATTGTGCGAGGAGCAATGGATTTGCACTCTACTTAACTAAATGCACAGGCATGCACAGTGGCATTTTTGGATTGTTTGCATTTTGCTGAGCAGTGCACAAATGTAAGGTAAATGTAAGGTGCATTGCTTACATCAGAGACTTACTGTTCCATAAACTGACTCCAGCCCACACCTAGCTTGTACTCAAGGCCGGGATTATGTTTGTAACATAGTGTGACCTCTGAACCTGTTTCTGCACTGCTGTACTTCACACAAATTGGCTAAGACTTTTTAAATAGGTCTTAGATATGCGGTGCAGTGAGCAAATTTGTTATTATTATGTGATATAGGGTAATACTAGTATAGCACACACAGAGTCACAGTCTGTAAAAATACTTATTACTACTCCACTTGCAAAATATCTGGATATCTCAGGATTACAACCCTTAACACCATCACACAAGTTAACTGCCTTAGTCCTTTGAGCCACAGAAGCTGCTTGACAGAAAGAGGATCATTTATCACATCATCACCTGCATAAATATGTACATTGCTATTCCTCAAATTGTATATTACTGTCTTGCTACTGTGTGGCATACTAACTGTGTGAAATGTTCATATAGCACAAATGAATTAGTGGTAAGGCAGTTACAAGGGGACACTGTTGTTTTTTTGGGGGGAGCCCATGTTCTGCTATGAAACAAACTGGTCTGACTATCATTTAACCTCACTTTCTAACATGTCCCTTGAATGATGTACCGGTAATTTGTTGCAGTAGGACTGCATGAATATTTCATGTATGAGGCCTGCTAAATTTGCATTGCATGGAAATTCCCCTATTTGCATATGCTTCTGTGTCACTAAATGGGGTTTACTGAATCTAAAATTGTTCATTCTCATGTATGCATTGCTGTGTGATGCATCCATGAAAAAAAATTCATGGAAGGTTTATTGAGTTCCCCCGAGAGAGTATGTGTATGCTGGAGTATAGGTCATATCACAAATGCATTTAAGTACAATGCATTGAACATATTAGATATGTAAATTGTTCTTTAGCCGATGTTAGGTTATGTGTGTTGTATTTCCATGCTGTATGCATAATTAGCATTTTCTTTTTCACCTCACAGGTGAACAAAACTATATTAAGAAATGAGAAATAGGGAATTGTTTTTTTCTTTATTTCTTATAAAAGAAATACGTGCAACTCTAATGTGATTTCTTTTTCCTCAACTACACTATTACTACAAAATTAATATTTTTAAATGCTGAATAATAAAAAAAAATACTAAACTAATAAAGATATTAGGCTATCATTTCCTAAAATAATTGCAATGTATACCATTGCTTTTAAGTCCTTTCATCTAATGTTCTATGTAATTGTAGAAAGAGTATGAGTCAGGCTTCTAGTCAATGAAGTACAAGACTGTGAATAAGTGATGCACATTGACTTCAGTAGTTTGCAAGAGATTAATTTTAGCCTTTAGGAGTATTATTACTCTTTCCCTTTTGCTTGTTCCTTTATAGGTTAGTACTAAGCTAACTGCCCTTGTGAGCCATTTTAAGCCTAGCCAATTATCTCCTGTGAGACTCAAACTCTGAACCTTATGTTTGTAAGAGAAACACCTTAACCATTAGGCTACCATCCCAATGCTTTACATCCACTGTCACTGTATCACTAAATTGTAACCCTTATATAATTTGACAGTAAAAAATATCCATTCTACACCACCTAAGAAAAAGCTGGGTAAATTCTGACTACACCATCTCAAGCCACATTGGCCACCATTATACTCTTACTAGATTGGGTTTCTTTTATTTCCTGCAGCGTACTTGCAAAGCATTGTCATATGGTTACAGTTTATGCCACAGAAACAGGAGAACTGTTAAAATACAGAGCATGTGGTCATTTGAGCTGTTACTAAGATAATTAATACTTTCATCTTGAAAGCATCTTAATATTCCAAGTGTGTATTGCTTGAAATTAAAATTTAGTTCTCAGAAGCATATGCTGTTACAGAATAATAAGCTATAACAATGGACAGCGAAAGTTAATGTAAAAATGCTTTGCATTTGTTCAGTATTTTTTAATGAGCTGTAATACATTACATTCTGTCCTCTAAACATTGTGAAAGATGATGCGTTAAATAAACTATGCTGCATTTATCTCATTTCTTAAAATGGAGTATCACCTTAAAGAATCAGATTGCGCCATATGGCACAGCAATTTTTGTGACATCAGAAAAGGTGACACACAACAGAATTTAGGCCTTTTATTAAAAAAATAGAAAAAGAACATGTATTATTAGACACCTTTTGACTTGAGGGAGACTGTGCTTACTTATTAGGCTCAGTGAGCCCACGGCATTTGCTTTAACAGTTTCACAGCTCTTTCTCCACCTGCAGACATTTTGTGTGTTTTGTTTCTCAGCCTCACTGCATTATTAAGGCCATGCCTCAAGGGCATATTTAGTTCAGTTCTTTTCCTGTTTATATTAACAATATCACTCAGACAGCTGGCAACTTCTCAGTCCATCTGTATGTAGATGAGCAAGCCATGCTCTCTGCTGAGTCGTTGTGCACAGTTTTTCTGACAGCACTACAATTTTATTCTCTCTTTTGATATTTTACATGTATTTAATGAGTTATACATAGAACTGACAAGTAAAGTGAATGCCACAAATTATACCACATATGGTTGTTGCTTCTTTGATGCAGTTCGTATTTTTTTTTAGAACTGTGATAAGTACGCAGTATTCAGCTAACTAGTTTCTTTCTTTAAGTTTACTGTGGATATAAGCCTCAGATATATACCTACATATGTATGTAAACTGACAAAAAAATAATTTATAAATAAAGCATAACAAAGTGTGGCATTTTAAATAGTCACATTCTATTACAAACAAGTGATGGTTTGACAATGTTTTTTATCTTAAATGATTTAATACTTTAAACTGTGTTTTAAGCACTAAAGTGGTGTGTTTCCTTTTAATTGTTTTAGTATGTTTAGAAAACAGGACATAATTATATGATAAACTACTTTTCATCTAGCAGCCTCTTAAGAAACAGGGTTAAAGCGTTTGAAAGCCCAAAAATGTTAATGTGATTTTGCATGGGCTGTTGCCATTTGATACACATGTGAACAGCAGAGTAAAAGTCTGAAATATGTAATTGACAGAGTTGTACATAATACCAGTTACACTAATTAGAATATCAGGAAACACCTTGAGAATTTAATGTTCGTAACTGCTATATTATGTGTTATCATACATTTTTTAACTAACTGTTCTGACTTGATTCAAAACAGAATTATGTGATAGAAGGAGAAGTGCCATCTGAATATTTCAGTTAAACTGACATCATTAGTTAAATTATATTGTTTTTTCTCTATAAAAATATCTAAAACTGGACGTGGAAGGAGGATTGGAATTTTTTTCTAGCACCAAGTCGCTCTCCCATATTTTGGAAATAAAATAAGGTAAAAAACACTTGCACACTGAATTACGTTAATGAAATATGTTTGCTGGTAGGATGTGTTTAACAGGTTAAATGTTTGTGTTAGTGGTATGAACACCTGGCAAACAAAATAAGTTTTGTGGAACATGCTAGTGTAAATTAACCATTGTGTTTATCAGTGTGAACATTGGTGAAATAGTATAGGGAATACTTGTACAAAAATTCTTCTCTTGGTAGCATCCACTTTAGTGTGTACTAACTAATTTAGTTTAAGTAAGCATACTAAGTCTAATTATAATGTTACATACTCAGAGGGTGCTAAGAAAATATTTTACTAGTTTGAGTGATATAGGCCCTCTTTTTATGGTAAGGTTACTTATAAGACATTTATATATAAAAATGAAAGCAAGATTAGCACTTGATTTGGAATACATGCAAGCTAGCAATTTTTTATTTGTAGAAAAAAGGGACACTAACAAATTAATCAGGTATCAAAGATCCCAAATCAGAGACATGTTGTTAAAATATTGAAACTGTTCACTTAGAAAGCTAATTGATTATGAATTGTACTAATGTGTCTTTTCAAAATAAATGCATAAATAAATCACTGCTATAATATCTGAGTCTGTGTAATGAAAAATTAACATATGTTTAATGACTATGGCATGTCAGTTTTTTAAGGTTTCTAACTCAGAAGTGCACAATCTATGGTTCAAATCTGACCAGTAATAACTGTTTGGGTCTATGTGGAGTTTTGCTAATTCTTTCTATGTCTTCCTGGATTTCTCCCGATACTCTGGATTCTTCACACCTTTAAAAAACAGACTTTTTGATTGGCTACTCCAGACTGCCCAATATCCTGAAATTGCTTCTGCAGTTGAAGTCCCTAGAAGTGGCTGAAAAAAATGACTCAGATTGACAAGTTTAATTAGGTAATTCTCCTGTTACTGAATATATTGTGGAGTTAACCCAATTTTCTTTGACTAATAATTTTTTTGAATTTCACAATAAGTTATATCGTCAGAAACAGGGCACTGCTATGGGGGCTGCTTTCGCCCCCATGTATGCAAACCTAGCCATGGGTTTGTTTGAGCTTGAGTACATATATAGACATGAATTCTTTCATAAACATGTCATTAAGTACTATCGATATGTGGATGATTTAATTTTTTTAGTGGAAGGTGAACAGTCTTTGGCCCATCAATTTTTTGTTGATTTAAATTCTAACAGGTTTTCCTTAAAATTTGAGGGATTAAAGATAGATACCTGTGTTCCCTTTCTTGATGTCAAACTGGAAATTTTGAATGGTCATGAGTTAATCACCTCAGTAAATAGAAAATTGACAGGTACAACGCAATATGTACATAGTTCTAGTGGTCATCCACCACATACTATTAATTCTCTACCATATAGTGAAATGTTGCGTATTAATAGATTATGTAACAATCAAAATATATTCCATAGAGAATTAAATTTGTTATATAATTCATTTTTACAAAGAGGATATCATGAGGCCACATTAAATGAGAGCTATGGATAATTTTGTAGAAACATTGATGGACAATACAAATATTATAAAACATATAGGAAACAGGACGATGTAATGACTTTAAATGTTAGTTCGGATGATAAAGAAACCATGTACTTTGTCACTAAGTACAGTTGTTTTACTGGTGAATTCATTAAAATAGTCCTTCAATTTTGGAATTATTTATGCTCTTTGAATAATGTTAAAACCTGGTTAAATGCTGATTTAAAATTTTCATACTGTAGGGGTAGAAGTATCAAGGACATGTTAGTAAAAAGTAAATTTAATTTTCCAAATGATGTTGTACATCATCATCTTACAACTAGGGGCACACATAGGTGTGGTAAATGTAAAGCCTGCAAGTTTGTTGTTCCCTCCTTTGAACATATTAATAGTATTGCTTTTCAAGTTAAGAATTCTTTTAATTGTTGTACAGAAAGGGTCATTTATGCCATAAGTTGTCCTTGTAAGAAGTTTTACATTGGAGAGACTAAGAGAGCCTTTAAAACAAGGCTCTTGGAACATGTCAGGGATATTGCTAACAAAAAAGAAGAAAGTCCTGTAGCCATGCATTTTTTACAGTGTCATAATAGTAATTTTAATTGTTTACATGCAACTATTTTAGAACAAATACCAGATTATAAGTATAATTGTTCAAACATAAAACGTTTGTTGCAACAAAAAGAAGCTGTTTTTATTTTAAAGTTTAAAACTTTATATCCTGAAGGTCTTAATGAAGATTTTAATTGGAGAATGCTTATAAATTGAATTATGGTGTTTCACCATTAATTGTATAATTGTTTCAATTAATGAATTATTGTGGTGTGTATATATATGTGAATAAGATTTTAGTTATTTGTACTCCTTGAAGGCTTAGGCCGAGACGTCAGAGAGAGAAAAAAAATTTCTGCAATAAATTGTTCTTTGGTGGATCCTTTTTCGTTGTTTCTTCTTCCTTGGTGTGTTCCTGGTTGTTTCATTGACAAGTTTAATTACTTGCTTAACAAAAGAATCAGTTTTGAAATGCCCTATTTATTTTCATAGAATCTTATGTTTATGACAGACTCAACAAAATTCTGAGGCAGAGCAGAGATTTTCCTGAAAACTAGAGGCAGCGGAGAGGTAAGAAAGTACATTCTGTTCCATTCCTATGTTTAATTTTTGCCATATAGCCGTAAAAGAAGCATATTGTTTATATAGGTCTGTCAGCAGAAGTGGGAAGGCTGGGTGTGATGGTCTTCTTGTTATATTCTTATTCATATTTTAATTTTTCCATCTAATATAAATTTTTTAAATGTTCCTACATATTGTATTATTAACATATATCTAGCATATGAAAATTCCTTGACATTTATTTAGTGTTTCCTGTCAAACAGAGGACTAGGAAACCTGGCTGCTTCCTAGCCACAAGCCAAACTTTTTGCATGCCTCTTTAAGTTTTTCCAAGGGTTTTGGCCTTACAAGTAGATGATTAATTTTAGTAGGAAGGGGTGTTATTTGTGCAGCAAATTAGCTTCCACAAATATCAATAAACCTGTACCTCACATGTATCACAGCATGCGACAATTCAGGATACATATTTATTTTATTAATTTGTTAACCAAGTAAGCTCAGATGAAGACAATTTCCCCTTTCAGAGGCAAACTAGGAGTAGTGTCTGATTAAGTCACTGGCAAATGGTGGAGTGAATCAAACCCTATACATTGGACATCAAGAAGCAGCTCAGAGCCCTATTCCTCTATTCTGTCAGGCAGTAGCTTTGTATGATTAGAGTACAGCTTTCTTACTCAACTTATTTCTAACACAGCAAGGAGGGTACAAGAATTGCACAATCTCAATAACTTTGAAATGAGGTCATGGTTGAAAAGGACGTTTGGTCCACAATTCCATCCTGAAAAATTAAAATGAATAGTAATATTTATACATCCAAGACAACTTTCACTTTAGAACTGCACTTGTCTTTTAAGTATACTGCTATGTTTAATACTTATGCTATTTAAATGCATTTTCATTTCTCTGTACATTAAAGGTGACTGTAGCTTTATCATGTGCGGTCATGCCTCTACAGGTACTATTTATAATCAATTAGCTTAATCTTTTTAATATTGTAGTGACTAAAATATGAGCTTTTCACTTTCTTTCTTCTTGTTTTTTTTTTAAGTAGTATTTGAAGATGATGTGTCCCTTAGAATAAAATAAAATGGAGAAAGTCTGCTTACACAATGCTAATTTACATTTTTGTGTTGTCTTTTGTACATCTGCATGTGCAGGACATTGCTTCAGTCACAGATATGAGGTTTTCAATATCAACCATATGAAAGGTAACATGTAAACAGATCACAGATGACCGAAGCAAAGTGCTATGCAGATAAATACATCTTCAAAATTATGTGTAATTCAATATGAAAATTGTATGATTAATAATAATGAAGCATGTTTTGTAGTGTGAATCTAAAATCAAAGTGATTGCTATTTCCTTTCTGCTGTCAATCTGTGCCTCCTCTTTTTATATACAATACTACAATGACAAATATTGCTTTTTCATGTTCATTTAAAACGCTGCATGTTATTTCCTAGTCGTCACCAAATGCAAATCAAAATTCATAGCATAACTTGGTAAAACGTTTTTCAACTCCCCTGTTTGCAATAATTGTGCTGTACACAGACTAGTATCTGTAAGATGTCTTATTTGTACATTGCACATCTTAGGCAGAAAAGGCTTCTTAATTTATCAAGACCATCTTGCTTTTCTACAGTTGCTTTAAAACACTGTGCACTGCTTAAAGGAAAGTAATTTTATCTGCAGCAGGGCAGCAAGAAGTATAAAGCAAAACTGTGGGCTTTAGGTCCATTCAGTAGCATCAATTTTCTTTTCCCATCTGCATTATTAGTCTGTGGTATATAACAACACACGACAAAAGTGTAGAATGGAAAAAATAATCTAGAGAAATGTGCAGTCATTTGAAGTACAAGATTTGATAGTGTTTTCCTGACCGCAATATTTTCCAGTCTTTGCATGTTGCTTTCTTCCTTACCTGAGATAGGGTTAGAAATGTTGTCATATGAAAGGAAAAGAAAGTAATTCCATTCCCATTTGTATTAATTCCAGTCAAGCACATCTCCATGCAGCAGAGCTGTATGCCTTCACTCCACTCACTAATATAGTTTTCCTATCACTTTCTTGTATTAGTATCTGTGGTGCATAGCCACATGCAGCAAAGACCTCCATTAATACAATATTATCTGTGGCACTTAGCAGCACAGAGCAGAGTAGCGAGACATGCAGCTATCAAAATTAGATGCAGTCTTTACAAGTGCAGGGTTTCATTACAGTTATACTGACTGAAATGCATTACAGAGTTGCTGGCTTTTTTCTTTATAGGAAGCAGGTTTGTACAGTCTTGTCATGAGAGAAGCAGAAAGTCTTCTCCACTTCCATCATAGTAATATAATAGAACCATAAGGACTAGCTCAAATCAGTGTGTTACTTCCATAAAGTCAATATTGTATTATGCTGAGAACAGTTTGCAAACAAAAACTGTACTTCTGCTAGGAGTACATTTTGGGAGGTAAGCACTACCAATGTATATCTATAAAAGGTAACTAACTTTATTTAGTCCTTAGCAGATACTTACATCCTAATTAAAAAAAAAAAACATTGATCACACTGAAGCTTTTTTTAACTCGCCCGCTACTCAGACAGCTTTAGTTGTTAAAACCGTTTCTTTGGGACATGTACACAGTAGTATAGAATTTGGAAGAGCTACAACAGGAAGCTAAATCATCTGACCCAAAAATTAAAGCACCTGAAGAAGACTTTAAACAGACACATCTCAAAACATCTAGAGTCAAAGTTCAAATTATACAATATACAAGATGAACATTCATCACAACACCTGGGAACTTTAGTTTATAAAATAATTTATTTGTTATTTTATGGACTGATGACAAAACATTTTTTACAAATATACATTACATAGATAGTTCTTCAGACATCTAGATGCAAACAAGTAGTTGTTGTTTAGTGATACCATGCAAAAATAGAAAGGTATTTTTTCCTGAGTTGACATTATACATGATATTAAATTCCAGGTATAAAACATTTAGTATGCAAGCAGTTCATGTACAGCATGTGTGACAATCAGGTTCTAGATATGACTTGAATGACATAAGTAAGGAGAATTGCAGTATAGATGTTAGACATAAATAATATTCAGATAAGGAGCGTGAAAGATTAGTCAGTAAGTAGATAGTAGTTAAAGCTAGAAGAGAGGTAGAGACATTGTATAACTTATGAATTAGGGATAGTGGAGGGGAGAATACTAGCATACTTACTGACGTAACAGTTGGTTATGAGATAGTGTCAGACAGAACTGAAGGGCATGGATAAAAGGGGAGGGTCAGCAAGAAACTGAAATGTGAAGAGGGAATTAAGGTAAGAAGGAAAGTGAAGAGGAAGAATTGAAAGGTTTATTGTGTGGAAGATGCTAAAGGTTTTAAACAGACAGGTTGTATGAGCTGACAAGGAAAGTGGAGTTATTCATGGGAATGTGCACAACAACATGTGGTGTAGTTATTGCTTTAGTAAGGGCTTAAAGGCATAACATCTTGTAGTCTGTTTTAGGTATGTTGGGATGGTGTTCCAAAGTTTAAATGCATAATGTGATTGCAGTGAGATTTAAAAGTAAATGTTCATCTTTTAGCCAAGTTTCAATAACAGTGAAGGAATTTTGTATGATGTCCTGAAGTATTGGTAGGAATGGGGCTGTACATATAAGGGTTGGGTCATCAACATATTGGACTAAACTAGCAAGGTGGGTGGCATTATGTAGTTTGTTTTTAAAAATGCTGAATAAGGGTTGGGGACCTGATATTGATCCTTGTTGGATGCCAACACAGGCTGGTAGGAAGGAGGAGAGATTTTGCTTTTATTTGACTACCTGTTGCTTGTCAGTTTGATAACTATGGTACCATAAGACAAAGGGTTGGGTGAGGCCAAGTAAAGTAAATTCAGAAAGAAAAGGTTGATAGGATATGGGGTTAAATGCTTTTGATAAAGCTAAAAATGGTAAAGAAACAGGTTGCCATAATTCCTGCATTGGATTATGATATTGATGATGTTGAGGAGACTAGTGTTAGCACTATGGTGAGGTTTAAAATGATGCTGAGCTTCATAGAAAAGGTTGTTAGAGTTAATGCACTGCATACAGTGTGAGAGGATGCATTGTTCTAGTATTATAAACAGGGAGGACAGGATGGTAATAGGTCTATAGTTGGAAAAGTCTGTTGATATGCCTCAAGGAAGAGGTAGGGTAAATAGGACAATGCTTATGTCAAGCAATGCTGACAAAATAAAAATTCTTTCTCTTGAGACAATATACTCTGATTTTCCAGCTACTGTAAACAAATACAAATTGATTTTAGTAAAGTAATTATTTTTTATTTTCCATGTTGATAATCAGACATAGCTTCTGAAAAAAAATGTTACATCCACAACGAAAATAATATGGCAGCTAGGATTTTTTTTTTTCCATTTCACCTTTTCAGCATAATGGGAAATAAAAATGTAAATGCCTAAAATTTCTCTTTGGTCTAGAACAGTGGCGAAAAAAGAACCTAGATCACTTGATCATCTTCATAACACCTAATGGTACTATACATATTGGTAGCTAGAAATTCAATAAACTACTCTTCTGGTGCAATAGAAATCTGTTTTATTAATGTTATATTTTAGCTTCTTTAAATATGGCTTTTCTCTTTTTTGGTAGGATGAGGCTATGACTCATAGCATGTCTTATTTCAGATAGGAGTAACTTCTGCTCTGCTACATAAGTGGTCTGAACAATGATATAAAGACGAGAGGAATTCACTGAGATACATGCCATTTATTTCTTTACAGTTGATGAAGACATTCCCCATGATTCAATAAAATCCATGTAGGCTCCGTGTAGTGCTTACATGGAATGTATCCATGTACATGGCCACAGTTCCTCCTCAGCATCACACCAAACACATAAGTATGGCACACTGCAGAAGGAGAACACAGTAACAGGGATATTGAATCCATGTAACCTGCAGCTGCCCACACAAAATGCATTTCACAGCTAAGAGCTTGATATTTTAGGTTGATCATCCTTACTTAGACTATACATGTATTGATTCCAAACATAATAAGATGAACAAAAGCATCAAAAATACTCACATTATCAAAGTACAGATAGTGTCTGTCAGACTACCAACTGATTGTATGTCCTTTCCTTGTAGACAGGGAGACTACAACAGAGCTTGTCAAACTGTGATGCCCACAAGTGAAAACATGGGGGATGTATAATATGCCTGTTACTATGGTTACAAATATATGTGTAGGTTTAAATATCATAGTTACAAGGATCTTTTAGTGACTTACTGGAAACATGTCAAGGATACCACAGGTGTCATCCACATGAATAGTGAAACAGTTTCTCAGCATTATGCTGCTGCATGTGGAAGAGAAAATCTAGCTCCCCAGGACTACAGATAGGGGAGTCAACACTATGTGGGTATTTTATGATATTTCCCATTATCATGAGGTTCTGTGTGGCATAGACTGTGCACACATTGTTACCGTGGTCCCTCCTGTTGCAGAGGACTATGATACATCAATTGGAAGGGCTTAAAAGGCTTCCTGTCTCTTAATTGCCAAGTGGTTTGTAATATACAGGTTATTATTTATGATGTGCTCATGTGCTATCTAGTCAGTTATTGTTTTCATTTCTGGCCCATGTCGTTCATATACCAAAGGTTCCTGCAATGGGATTTTCACAGAATTCTTTAGACAGCGGGTACATATACAGAGTAAATAGACAGGTTGCTATACACAGATACCATGTAGTCAAGAAACAGGCCACATACAAACTGAAACCATGCAGGAAATTGCCTACAATGTAACACATGTTGAAATTCATAATATAGTGGAGCAGATATGTGTGTCCAGTGCAAGAGATCCTTCTTTTGCCAAGATATGGCAGGAAGGACACTATAATGCAGTCCAAAAATGTACATTGATTTCTATTTCCTGTGTGTACAATGCTGCAAAATATGGCACATCTCAAATAATTGGAGCAGCAGGTTAATTATCTTGGCATTATCTCCCATGCCAATAGTACCAGCAGCAGAAAGGTAAGGTGAATAGGTAGTTGAGGAACTTGCATCAACAGCAGTGTCATAGCTGGGGAAGTGGCAGATGGAATGCCTGACAATGAGATAGCCTCATGTTACACATCTGTGAACCAAAACACAGACAACACAGATCAAAATTATGCATGCATTATCGAACATAGGTTAAGCAGGGCAGTGCAAAGAATGGGTACACTGTGCATTGGATATCATGATACTCACACATTTTAGGGGGTACATATAGTTATCATCACTTGCAAAGATGTGAGGGCTAGTGTGGCAAATGACTGCAATGTTATGAGTGGGTGTGGGGTCATGGGAGGTAAACACTGCAGCCACCTACAATGACAGGTGGTGTGCTATCATTGTAGTCTGAGTTTGCTTTTTGTTACAGGGATTGATGTACTGCATGGCAAGGAAGAGGTAGAACTACATGACTGTGAACATTCAGCTTGATGGAGCATACTCTATGCTGATCCTGAGGAGCACACTGCCTATGTAGTGGTCATTGACCATGAGTAGGTTGTGATACATTGTGCCCACAGGTAATCAGGGAGAAGCACAACTGTGTATGTGTGTGTGTGTGTGTGTGTGTGTGTGTGTGTGTGTGTGTGTGTGTGTGTGTGTGTGTGTGTGTGTGTGTGTGTGTGTGTGTGTGTGTGTGTGTGTGTGTGTGTGTGTGTGTGTGTGTGCATGTAACTTGATGTGGCATCCCAGGTGTTCATCCAAAGGAGTGTCATCGCTGATGACCTGGATGTCACACAAAACTGTCATTGCAGGCTGTGTGACCACAAGTGACAGTGATACTGTCCCTCATGTGGTCTGTGTAGACTGCATTTGGTCATTTTGTGTCCAACCTGCCAATATCATCACCCTCATAATACTGACATGGACGGCATGGCCTCTAGTAGCACACCAGAGGGATCTTGCAGTGTGCCTCGTGGAAGTACTAGTGGAGGCAACATTTGCCACCATTGACCTCAGCAGCATTGTCTGTTGTCCATTCATATCCTCCATCCATCCATCCATCCATCCATCCATCCATCCATCCATCCATCCATCAACAAACCCTTTTCCAAAAGCACATGAGGTC
Source organism: Protopterus annectens (assembly GCF_019279795.1). Lineage (NCBI taxonomy): Eukaryota > Metazoa > Chordata > Ceratodontiformes > Protopteridae > Protopterus > Protopterus annectens. The sequence continues at coordinate 1,102,231,712 of NC_056727.1, read as the reverse complement.
AGGGTATCACTTCAACAGTGAAAATAATCTAGAGCCAAAGTTACAGCACTGAGTGGCTAGCCCTGCTGCTGTTATCCTTATTCTCCATCCCACTAGGCAAGTGTTGCATGTGGTTCTGGAGTCCATGCAGCACTCTCATCATCTCATAATGCTACCCTTGATCCCTGCTCACCAAAGCCATTGATTAATGACAAGTGTCCCATCCATAACAGGGATGGCCTTAGTGTCTGGCAGTATCTCCACATTTACCTGCTATTGTAGTTATGCATACCTCAGAAATGGTACACATTTCAGGTGCTATGTGCCATGCTATGGTAAGGCTGCATTCTCAGCATGTTCCTCTAAAAGTGCCTTTGTAAATGTGGATGCTGGTGAGTCCTCCTTCAGTAGTGTTCAAGACTGTGTTACAATATCATTGGTCCAGCCCACTTGCACATTATCAGCATTGTCAGCAACTGATGCCCTGATGACACCAGCCAAGTGTTGGTGAGTTGTTCTGGAGTCTCCACCAGTGGAATGAAAGCTGTAACATATATGACATTTTCTACCCTTGCACATATGGCACCATAATTATAAACTACCATAAAAGTACAGAAAAAAATAACTAAATGCAAGAATCAAGATCAAAATGGGTGCTAACTTAGATTCACAAAACAGTGTATTGGTCAAACAGAACTGGGAGACTTTACTATACAGCACGTCTCTTAGGAATTTCTGGCACACGATTCTGTATGAAATATGTTCAGTTCTTACCTCTAGGATTTCATAGCTCTTCTGAATGGACCAAGCTAATAACTTTAATTGTTGAAATGAAGGCAATAAGTTCAAACTTGATGGTTGGTGTTCATCTTGAGAGTAAACCTGCATTCCAAAGACACCAGAGGTGAGTGGTAAGTGATGTCAAGTTTCATAAGAGGACATTCTGATATATGCTCACAAACGGGACTATCCTTATTTATCTTAGATGTATGTCAGACCAAAAATGCTGCTTTCAAAAAGAAAACAAGGACATGGACTGGCTTTGGATTATTCACAAACAAACATCAAAATATCATTGGGAGGCTACAAACATTTTTTTCCAAGCAACATCAGAGAGCAAAGTGGGATTTTTAAAAATATTGAAGAGCAAGGATGAAGTAGTCAGGAAACAGAAGGTATATTTTGAAGAGTCCCCTTATGTGTTGCATATCTCCACTTATCAGGATCCAATGGCTAAAATTGCTGGAATTTACTTCTACTACTAAAACAGAATTCATTGCAGTGGTCAGAGCTTCTATACTGGTAAGACTGCAAGTACTGATGTAGACAGAGATGTTGAAAACACTGAGCATATTTGACTAAAGCATCTAGTATTTATTTATTTTCAGGTTGAGTCAGATGTAAAGACAAAAGTTCTGATCTACCAAGATAGGGTAGTGTTTTCCATCATTAGAAAAAGGATGACGTATGTGAGCCATCAATAAGGAACTGGAAAATTGCACTTTAGCCATGCGCAACTGTGTGAGAGTTACTGAAGTTAGAAACTCCAGCCTGCACTTGCATTGTGGATTTGGTTAAAGTTTATGCAATCTTACTTTAATGTGCTTTGTGAGAGGTCCTGCAGGTTTATGAGCTTTGTACTAACTTGTCCAGTACGGACAAGAGCAAACATTAATCTGGATTTGAGGTATTAAAGTGAATTTGGTCATGGTGCATCTCAAGTTCTCACAGTGGTACATTTTGCCATGACTCCTATTTGTGAAAACATAATTGCATTTTATTTGTGTTGAACTGATCTGCAAGCTGAAGCAGGAGCTAAGGTTTCAAGCAAAGATGTTGTTTATTGAGCAGGCTATGTTGTCATCCTCATCTGTGCTGTTACATTGACAGGAACCAAAATAATAACACTACAGATAAAACACGTGCATATACACTCACACTATCACACATCTCACATGCACACACACACAATGAGACCATACATACGTGAGCACAAAAATTTAATATAGGAAAGAAAATGCAACAGGCATGCAATAAGATTCCGTTCTACATTATTGATGTACACATATCTGAATAACACACACTGAAGCATTTAGAAATGCATAAATAAAGCACAAAGACAAGAAATGAAAAAATAATATTTTAAAGTTCTAATAGGATAAATAATTTGTCAGACTTGGATATTTTAGCAGCTTCAAAAGATTGTTTCAGAACTATGAGGTATGTGCTTGAACAAATGATTTTTTAAGATTTTATGGTTAAAATTGCAAAGTAGGAAAATTTGTCTTCAGACGAAAGGCTGTTTTGTACTTCTTAAAGCTAGATATAAAATTTCCTTCATGCTGGTACAGAAATAACATGTCTGGATGTATAGTTTGAAAAGAAATGCAGATCCTCGTGTTGCTAAAAATGTAAATGTATCAGCACTGAGGGACTGATTATTACAAACAATGAGAAGAGCAGTAGAAGTTGTATAAAACCAGTTTCTCTGCAGGAACATGAGTAAGTGTAGACTTCCAGTCATCTCTGCAAGAACAGGGTGTGAATGAATGGCACATTTATATGTTGCTGATACAACCATCATTCTCGTCAATTCAATGTGGATCACATTTTAAAAAAATTAACAAGAAGTTTTTTATGTTAAAGTATAGACTAGTTGTCTGCATCCCAGTGCAGCAAAAGCTTTAGGAAAGTAATACTAAAAAAATAATCATAATAATCATAATAATCATAATAATAATAATAATAATCATAATCTTAAAGCAAGATGGCTCTTTCTTTTACAAATATAACACATAATATCCTTCAGCAAGAAAGACACTGTCAAGTTACTAAGGTAAAGGGAAGTGCAGCTTCATCCCTTGGGAAATGCATTGATTAAGCAGCTGTATCTGACAGATCTTCTCATGTGTCCATAAATAAAGTCATGAAATGTTTGTATGAAACAAAGAATCTATCTGGTAATTCTGTTAGAAAAAGAAATGCTTCTTGTATTGGAATTCAGTAAATGAAAACAGCTGAGGTACTAAATGCTCAAATAATTTATAATCTATTCAAAACCATTTCTTCACTTTCAAAGTAGAAAGCAGCATATACAACAGTCTGAACTGACATGAAAGGGGAAATGTGGGTGTCAGAATGGCAGATGAGAAAAATATTTTTTTATTATTATAAGGGCATCTTTGTTATGCAAGCTCTTGTTTTGTAGAATGCACTTTTTTATTTTTAATTATGCATAGTTTTTAAGAAGTCATTCTATGTATTTTTTGTAGTAGTACTGTAAAGATTGCTGCTGAATGATATACATAAGAGTACCATAAAAAAGTTCACCCTTATGGGAAAGGTACAGCTCATGAACATTACCTTAGTTGATTAAGACATTCCCCAAAATTCAATAAAATCCATGTAGGCTCTGTGTAGTGCCTACATGGACTGTATCCATGTACATGCCATGGTTCCTCCTCAGCAGCATGTCAAACATATTAAGTATGGCACACTGCCAAAGGCGAACACAATAACAGGGATATTGAATCCATGTAAGCAACACTTTACAGGCTTTCCCTTAATTTATTACTGTCCAGAAAAATTCTGGACAGTTGGGAAGCACACCATGATACCTTTCGGCTCGTTAACCTAGATCAAAACGTGTACAACAGATTTAACTTCATTAAATTGCAATTTAATTTGTTTTTACATTTATGTGCTTGTTTGCATGATGTGATATGTTGCTTAGCTATGCAAAGCTTTGTTCACATATACTGTAGAAATCTGCTAGACATCTAAAAATAGAAACTGGATGTATTCAGTTTTAATTAATTTATTTTTTGTTTATTTATTTATTTTTTCATGTGCTTGTTTGCGCAGTGGATGCAGTAGATATTCACTAGACATCTAAACATTGATAATGGATGTATTCAATTACTGCAGTTCTGTGGTGCTTAGCAATGTGCAAACCAGTGCAGTGAAACTCTGCTATGCTTAAAGGCACCTTTGTAATACATGTGAAGATATACAAGTTCTCTTCACTATCCCAGTGGATAGATTGGTTAAATCATGAGCTCCAGTGTAGTAGGTCCCAGGTCTGAGTCCTGAACAGTGGTGCATTTTACATATATTGCTGTGAAAATTTGTAAGGTGACTGAAACATCAGTTTAGTTTAAATTAAAAAATTGTTACATTTAGAAAAGTTGTGTGATGCTAAGCAGCACTTAAACATGATCAATGGTATTTTTCAGTTTGTGTGTTACTAAGCTTCATTTAAATGTGGGTTGTGCGAGTTTACACGATGCTAAGCGATGCACTTTTTTGAAAGTTACAGTATGATGTGCAAGGATGGGAATGCAGCCTATATAAAGGCCTTCTTCTTCTTCTTTCAGCTTTTCCCTGTTAGGGGTCGCCACAGCGGATCATCTGTCCGCTCATGATTGGCAGTGGAGTTTTACGGTGTCGAGTTGCTAGCCCGGTGCCCAACCTTCCACAGAAGGCACACACACGCACACAGACACACACACACACATACACACACACACACACACACACACACACACACACACACACACACACTCACACACACACACACACACACACAAGGGCCAATTTAGAGTGTCCAATCCACCTACAGCATGTCTTTGGGATGTGAGAGGAAACTGGAGCACCCGGAGGAAACACACGCGACCACAGGGAGGACATGCAGACTCCTCACAGAAGGCACCCCAGCAGAGAATCGAACCAGAGAACCTCTTTCTGTGAGGCGGCAATGCTAACCACTGCACCACCGTGGCTGCCCAGCCTATATAAAGGACAATAGGTAGGAATTTCACATCATTCTTTGTTGTTTTACCTTAGCTGTGGATATGGCTGCTGCTGTAGTTGATGAAGTGCACTTTTGTGTGCAAAAGTGGGGAGTACAGGAGTCCAGAGTTTTTGTTGGACTCCTGGTAGAGGATTATGGACCCCGGCTGCTGCAGGGTGAATACCATGGCTCAGAGTGTATATCTGACTCACGGGATCACTTGGCCAGGGACCTAACCAGTGCTACTGGTGGCCCCCACACTAGTGAGCAGTGTCCTCTCCACTACAATGAACTGAGGCATGGGAAGAGGGGAACCTTGGCCACCTGGGTCCAAGAGGCTATGGCTGGGCACAGATATGTAAATTTGTTTTCCAGTAATTTATACATGCACAAGCTAAATCTGTGCAAATGTGGTATGTATAATGGTTTGCTTCTCTTACTACAGCTGTAGAAGAGATGGCTCGCAATGTCCATTCCCATGCAGGGTGCTTGGCCAAAATGAGGCAATCATGTGGTATGTAGGAAAATCATCAAAGTAATAACTTAATACATAACTTAATAATGCAATAAAGTAAATATAGATGTTACAGTCCAAACACTTAAGTATGACATACTTGGAACATCCTACATCTTTATTAATGTGTCAGTACATATCTGAAATGGTTGAGCAAGTAAACATGCAGTACTGTGTAGCATACTTCCAACCATTAGTTGGGATCTACCCAGATTAAGAGACGCTGTTCTGGTCTGCTCATTGTCTGAAATATGCTGTATGCTGCACTCAGTAAATGAACATGCTACATGGGTTAGTTAACAGATTTCCTGGACAGATTTCCAAGGTCTACATGCCAGAGTTAAAGCAACATTAATCAATACATTTTAAAAGGTGATGGTGCTTTGATAAGTAATGTTTTCAAATAAAGTGCTCACTATTCTTGTATTCACTGCATGTGTGTTTGTGTTCTGATCTGATACTAGTCAAGTGCTACATGTAAGTGAACAAAGAATGCACCATCAGAAATTACTATAGTGCAATACCCAGAGTAAGGTTCAAGCCTGTGTTCTGCTCATTTTGTCAGAAAAAACACTGTCCCCCAGATTCACTAATCCTCCGTGTAAGACTTAATAAGTCTTACTTGGAGGCTGCAGTTGAACGGTTTGACGTCAGCATGCCATGAATAAGCATGAGGGCACGCTGACTCAACCGTAAGTCTTACACGGACCGTGTAAGAAAGCAGGGGGCGTGTCCGACTGCCAAGCAGTCTAAATGTCCATGCCCCTGCAAGTGTTTTAAAACTAAACAAAGCACACACACAAGAGTGAGTCTGCTCAAATGTCCCTGCACCCAACACCACACTCCCTGATATTGTAAACCCCTATCACAGTTCTAAAATGCAAAACATTAAATATATTTTTTTAAATCCCTAAAATAGCTGCCCGTATTTATGTGTGTGTGCATGGGTGTGCCCATTGCTTAGCTAGAGTTAGTAATTCTGTCATGGAAGAGCATAAGAAAGAATGTTTATGCAAATCACACCAAATAGCAATAGCGTAATGGTAGAGCATCCGCACAAAGAAGAGGCATTCACGGTTCGAGTCCCACCTCTCCCATTCGTATTTATTTTTTAAATCAGTATATGAAATAATACCTGACAAATATGTTTAAACATTACTAAAAAGCAGTGAAATGGCCAATGTATCAGTGAACAAAATAAATATTTTAAAGGATCCTGATATAAAATTGCCTGCAGTTAAGCAGCGCTTCACCCAGCACAATAGAGTTGCCGTAGTTTAATAGCGCTTTACCTAGTGCAATAGAGTTGCCCATAGTTCAATGGTGCTTTACCCAGCGCAATGTGTTTGCGCGGACGTGCGCGCCGCACCAACCAGGGCACCATAGGGCACTGAGGAGCAACAAAGAGCAAAGTTGCTTAAATGCAGCCACACCCCCTAGCCTGTCTGGACAGTATGAAAATAAAATGAATGACAAGGTTCGAATCCAGGACTCTGTGCATCAGAAGCAAAGTACAGTACCACTAAGCCATGACAACATAGGGGAAACAGCCACTATTAACATTCATATACTTATGAATGGTAGTTTAACCATTACTAAGCAGGTCTGCAGTCAGCTGAGAATTTTACAAAACAGCCAATCACAAAAAAGTGTGGGAAATGCGGCATATTTAAGCCCCACAGGCAGGAATACATGCCATAACTGATTGTAGCTCACATCTGCAGTTAGAATGTCTGGTGTCGGAGAGGGAACACGCTTCCGAGCGCACCGTTGGGGCATCAAGGAGTCAAATACATGGTTTGGCTCCTTGTCCACCGTCACAAGTCAAGACTCCTGCAGGGCCAGTTCCAGGGGACAGAGTACAAGGCAGAGGCTTGGAACCGGTTAGCTTGTGACCTCACCAGTGCCACAGGCATTCCTTGGACTGGTGAGCAGGTCCGTCACCGCCATGCAGACCTGAAGAGATGAAAGCAGGACCACCTGATCCAATGGATACAGGAGGCCCGTGGGATGCGGGATGCCCCACAACTGAGTATGTAGCCATGGAATGCAGTATGCAAGAATTGATAATGGAGTATGTATAACGGATAGGTATGTCTCAATATCCCTTCATTTACTTTACAGCTGCAGGTGACCATGCTATGAATTAGCAAGCCTATGCTGATAGGCTGCTAAGGCTGTGCCACCAGGCAGGTTAGTGATTATTCTGAATGTATTGTTATATAAAATATGGGAGACAGCATGAAAGAAAGTGTTGTAGTCCAATAATACAGCCATAAAATTGCCAGAATAAGTCCTCTGCATGTACTGTCAAATAAAAACGTCAGAGAGGCAGAAAAAGAGTGTAGAAACACATTAAGAAAGGTAACATATGTCTGGAATAATATCTCTGCAGGCACTGTCATATAAAATAAATGAGTGAGCCTGAAAAAAGATTGTTCTAACCTATTAATAAAGGTATAATATGTCTTGAACATGTCTGCCATATACACCGTTAAAACAAATAAAGGAGTGAGCCTGTGAAAAAGTGTCTAAAACCCAGAGTGTGTCTGTGTCACAGAGTCTGAAATGTTGTTGTACCCTTGCAGTATACAAACATTAATGTTTGAAAAGGTGCTAGCAACTCAGAGTTGTGCAGTCCCATACAAAGTGGGTGATGGAAGTACTAGTAGCTGTGAAACATATATACAGTCCACAACAGGCATTTACTGGCTGGCATGAATAAGTAAACCTGGCACACGTGTAGCATGTTATTTTGTTCCCCAGAAATGTGAGTGTGTGATAAGAAATGCAGGGTTCTGTACAAATCGAACTGAAAATGTCATGTGAAAACATCCCCGATATGTAGATAAAGAAATATAAATACAATCAAGAAATATGTAGCAGTAACATCTGCATCCTGGACAGTTAGTATGTCAGATATAGGTCAGGCATATATTGAACTAGCCAAACCCAGTACACAACTTAATGCATGGTGGCAAGTGCAATAATACAGGTAGGGGATATACACTTGCAGTCACTAGGAATGTAGTGTAGACTAAAAGGTCATTATAAGATGTTAACTGAGTTTTCTTGTACACCCTACTAAATGTGCATAAGCCATGCAATTCCACACCTCAATGGGTATGTGTAATCTTAAATATTTGTTGGGACATATGTCCTATTGTTCTATAAATATTTGCATTCACATTGATGCATGTGCCTTGTTTAAACACCACAATCATGGTGGCCTGTTGCTACCAAACATCCCTGCATGCTGTTGGAATAACCAACTGTGGTTCAATATATGCATGTGTTATGCTTGCTGTTCAACTGTTGTACCCTTGGTGTGTTGGGTTAATGGGAATATTATTGCATGCTGTTACAACTAATCTGGAATGCTGTTTTGCTTATGTTGTAATTAAACACACCTAATCACAGAACATATGGGAATGCCGGTCCCAGAGGACCCACCTGTCCCTCATCAGCCGGCGAGTGCACCTGACACCAGCAGGTCCAGTGCCCAGCCCGGGCTCCCCTCCTCCGTTGGTCCTGTGCCACCTTCAGGTGGAAGCGCTGCAGGGGATGGGGCTCGTCCCCCCTGTGCAAGCGTGGGCGGAGAAGGGCTACCTGTCACCCTTCAAAGGGTCCAGGCTGTGGTACATAGGGAGATCCAGCATTCAGTCGCTGATCCCGTATGCCAGCTTGAGGTGAGAGTGGCGCGTCTCATGGGTGAGCCTGCCCATCCTATGCAGCCCCCAGCACAGCCACCCTCGGGGCTGTGAAGGTTCAGTGGTGACTGCCCATGGGTGGGGATCTCAGTTCCACTGTTACCATCTGTGGGCTCATGGGCTTGCGATTTCCAAACATCCGACCCCGTCAATAGTGTCACCCACCTCATGTGTCATACACCGCCCCTGTATGTGTCTTGTCTGTCTCATCTGCCTCTACCTCACTTCCCACTCTCAGCTAAACAAAAAAAAATGGCAATCTGTACCCACAAAAAAAATACGCCCCATACATAGCTGCCCATTTCGCACACATGTCCATCGGACAAACATGTAAGCTGATAATTAGAATTGGCAGTACAACATACTTTGTTGTCCTCACCCCTCTCCCAGGGAAGGAAGGTTTCAAATTTCACTCCAAATTCATTGCATATGCACAGCTGTTGCTGTTAAAGAAATGGGCAGCTATGGACCTTCCCTACACCCATCCTGCACATACCGAGCTTGTTTACCTACTGTGTGTCCCTCTTTGTGCCCCCTTTTTCACCACTTTCCTATCTCCCCATTTTCTTTTCTTTAAAAGAAATTAGCGCGGGGGTTAGCGGGAGTAAGCCCTTGTAAACATTAGTAAGCGAGTTTGCACCAGTGTGTGCATGTGCGCGCTTAGCTAAGCATCGCGCAAACCAGTGCTAACCCGCTTACAACTGCTTAAAAGTGCCTTAGTCACTCTATGGCAGGGCCCTTGTACTGCTCAGCAGCAAAATAAAATATCCCTGTCAGTCTCGAACCCCACACCCTGGACTCACCAGTCTGCATGAAGTACCACTAAGCCATAGCAGATATACAATAACTTGGTGCTGTAAGAAATATATCATGCATTACAATGAGTGAATGTAAAGGGAAAATAGGAAAGCCATAGGAACACATTGCAATAACTACTGTTGTATGCCAGTTAATTCTCTAATTCAAAAAGAAAGTACATAGTCCCATGTAATCAGTGTTAGCATTAGGAGGTGTGAGTAAACTTACACACTGAGAAGAGTGCACTGGAAGAAGCAACAGTCAAGTTTCAGTGCAACATGCATATCACTGGCTACAACCCTAGCTTCAGATATGAGACATATACCAACTTTCTGACTGAGACAACAGTGTCCACAGCAAACAAGCATGGGCCCCACCTTGCACAACTGAAAGGGCTATGCTACCTAACCTAGCATTTTATAGCAGTGTCCTGCAATCACAGTGAGTACTGCAATTACCACACAGCAGGCTGCATGCAATTACTAAATGGTAGGCACCAGTTGGTGCAGAGGCCATCACATGCACATGTGCAGATACCTGAAAAAGCAGCCTGTACTTGCTGTCCACACATGCAATAATATCATTGCACCAACTGAGAGAGAGAGAGAGAGAGAGAGAGAGAGAGCAAGAGAGACAGACAGACAGAGACAGACAGACAGATGGAGACAAACAGTCTGTAAGAGACAGACACTGAAAAGAAATACCAACACATAGAGGAAACCAAAACCAAAAAAAAAAAAAATAACAAAGCAAAAGCTACAACAGACAGAGGTGAGGAATACAAAGGTAAGGTATGTAACAGATATTTTCTGGCATCCAAATGATGTGTCTGAAGGGTACTCTACATACTGTGAATCATCTATATGTGGCAGCAGTCCGTATCTATATGTATATGCACATGTGCATAGGGCAAGTGACATACTGCAATTGTTAGTGAAGGCTGGACATATATATGTTGTTGAAGGTTGCTATGTGCACATATGTATGTAGGTTGTAGTGTGTGGCATAGCAGACAGCAAACAGTGCCGGTATATGTCATATGGTGGTTAAACTCTGTGGGACTGAGCTACAGGCAGTGAGGCCTGCTACAGCTATACGGCCTAAGGACAGCAAAATGCATTCTGCACAACACTGTGCAATATTATTACATAACCGTATGTCTCACAACTGTTGCATAATTGACATCCCCACCAAGAAAGGTGGGCAGTATATATGCCTATATGTGCTTCTATATGTACAGCAATGGATGCATACATGTATGTGTGTGTATATATATATATATATATAGATATATTGATATATAGATATATATATATACATATATACATATATACATATATAGATATGGATATATATATATATATATATATAAATATATATATATATATATATATATATATATACATATATACATATATATAGATATATATATAGAAATATATGGATATATATAGATATATATAGATATATATGGATATATATGGATATGTATAGATATGTATAGATATGTATAGACATATATATATATATATATATATATATATATATATATATATATATATATATATATATATAGAGAGAGAGAGAGGGAGACACAGGGTCATACATACTGCAACAGGTGTCTGTTGACCAAGGCATGGACTAAACACCAGTGTTGATACTGCAGTGCCATACCCCATTCCAAAACACTTTACCCAGTAACTACCACATAGGTGGTAGCCTGCCTAACACTGAAGGTGTCAGAAGGGAACACGGGACACAGGTGGAGAGTAGCCTCCCCTTTGATAATCACAGTGCCACACTAGTCTTGTAATCTGTCTACATGGTACGTGTCATCACAAAAGGTGTGTCATCTAGGAAAATATAGGTCAGTGTTCCCCTCTACTCATCACAATGCCCCATGTGGTATGTACCTCACATGATAACTACAGCAAGTGGAAAGGCCACAGACATACCTCACAAAGAGTAATACTGCCCTCAAACACATGCCCTATGCAGACTGACTCACAAAACCACAGCTAGAGTGTGTTGCATACCGCCCACCCAGAGGTTATCTCTGCCGGACATACAGAGGTATGTCACACCCATAGCAGTCGGCCAACCACCATGTCAACACCTCAGAATCCCTCCGGGCAACATGACCTAGGGCCCGAATCCTCGCCACCTCACTAAACAGCACATGCTGGAGGTACAGCTTCCTATCCACAAATATGCCATACTCTGGACTAAACCACCCAGCATTAACAAACAAGGCTCCTCATTAGCAGATGTCATACATACCCCTGATGATTGTTTGGGAGATAGGTAATATGCCCTGGGAGTCACCTCTGTGTATCCGGTTGACAGGAGCAAGTGAAATCACATTACATATGTGTCAAAGGCCAGGGTAGCATATGGCTAGGCTGATCTAGGCCCTAGGGCCAATAGCGTATACCTACCTATGACACAATGCACACACACATGTACTCAGTGCAATACCTGCTATGTGAGGTGGAATGAGTGTGACAGTGAATGTGTGCAAGGTCTGTAAAGGTGTGATAGCTTAGTGTGAGGTTGTTTCTGTCATGGTAGTTTGTGTCCTATGTGTGAGGCCAGAGAAAGATGTATCAGTTATTGGGATGCAGACATAGTAGGATGGCATATGTTGTGACGTAGTTCCTTGTGTATGACTGTGGTGTCCCATTGTAGGCTGAAGCAATACATGTATGCTCAGTAAGTGGTACTGCTGGTGAATCCAGCTCACATATGAACTGTTGTACTTCCTGAAGCTATAGGCCTAAACAGCACAGTATGGTGTATGTTCACATTCCCTGGTAACACTGTCTTGTGTGTTTCTGCACAGATTACATACCTCAGGCATAGGCATCTGTAAGTAGGGGCACACAGTACTGTAAGGTACACAGATAATGCTCATCTGTGTCGGCATACATTTGTGTGTTGTATGTATGTCTGATGTGTGTGTAATGATGCCTGTACCATGCCTGCAATCACATGTGTGTTACAGGGTATGTGTGTGTACCTAGCAACATGTATACTCTGTTACAGCAGTATGCCAGCTATATTAACAACCGTGCACATATGTTAGGTAGGGGTATGGCATCAACGACTAGTGTGGTTTACTGGTAATACTGTAAATGTACTTTACATTCATTGCATTGGATGACATATTTCTTCATGCATTAGCTTGATATATACCCCTGTGGCGAGGTTGTGCATTGTATCCCAAACAGTGTGCCGAGTACTGGTGTATACTGGTTTGTTATATGGAGAGTGGCAGACACTGTCAGACAGTTGTGGGCTGAGGACTAATATGTGATATTGAATGTGTGTATCCTTTGACAGACAAACAGATGCTATATATGGCAGTTAAGTGATATCTGTACTTAATAATGTTAAGTGTGCCACATGACTTGCTCACACATATTGTTTAATTGTCTTCCAGGGCTACGGCTCATCAACGCAATCCATCATATACAGCTGTGGAGGAACAGGAAATACACAACAGCCTGGTGCAGCACTATACACTGCTGTTTTCCAGGGCCAGCCAGCACCGGCATGAGCGTACTGCACTGTGGCAAGATCTTGTTCGTCGGGTAAATGATATAGGCATGCATAACCGGACATATGAGCAGGTACACCATCACTGCAGTGATTTAATTAGATATGTCCGGTGGCGTGCATCTGATATCCATAGACAACAGCATGTCAAAGGTGGTGGGGCGGCCATACATCCCCCCCTCACCAGAGTGGAGGAGCTGCTCCTAAGCATTGTGGCTCCTGGCCTACAGCAGCAACAGCATCACATGTGTCATCATGGAGGTCGGAGCCACCCAGCATGATGACATGGAGCGTGCAGGTAATATGCCCTAGCTGTAGACTACTGTTACCTGTATTGTTAGAATATGCATATGTGAGATGTGTACTGTGTGTTCAGCAGTTGTGCTGCCTAGTGTGTGCAATACTGATATTTGGAATAGTATCTGTACACCTGTGACTGTTGACTGCTGTTCTACTGTAGTTTAGCACACTCACAGTAGCAATGCCACAGTTGTAGCCACTGACAAACTGTGTCATATTCTTCTAGGTCCCTCTGGTGTGACAACAGGGCAGACAATACATGCTGGTGAGTGTGTTAACACTTTAATATTGGTAATGACATGTGCATGTCATAGGTGAGGTGTAGGCCATGTACACGTAACACACCTACGCATAATGCATGCTGTGCATGTTTGCTGTGAGACATCAAACATCTCAGTAAAGTCAGTATCTGCCTCAATCACATGCAATGCACAGAGCAGCAGACACATTTGTGGCAACACTGTACTGCACATTGGATATGTATAGCTGCTACAGCTGTACACAACAGAACACGTGTATCATACGCAGTACACGAAAACATGTTACATTTGGCATTACCACACATCCGCTGCAAGGTCACACTTCAGTATCCCACATGTCATGCACACACACACATGATGTACCTCAGGGGTAGAGGCCTATCATGGGGCTGTGCAACACTCTTCAACACATAACACAGTCATGCTAGGCAATGCTCCCTATTGGCCACCTCACACACCCATGTACAAAGTGGCTGTGTAATTGTGAACATAGCCACGGCACTGCAGTTCAGATTCAGCATGCTAGGTGGTGGTCTTGCACATATTAGTAGCTGTGAGTGACCACAAGATGCATGATGATGATGGCACAGGGTACTACACCCCATCCAGTTACAGTGACCACAGTACTACTCATAGCAGTCATTATTGTGCACCTCAATGTTGTGTGTGTGCAAACATATGCACCTATACACAATATGCATAGCATGTTGTGTGTGTGCTTACATATGCCAGTATTCACAATATGCACAGCAGTCGCCATCTGAACAAAGTGTCATATATATGTCCTGGAATGCTAGTGGGTGTATAGGTCACATGACACACATTGGGTATGTGTGGTGTTTAATGTTTCAGTCATGTAGCATGCCATGCCATGGCTGGCACCGACATATCTGCAATATGTCCCACACTCACCATAACCACTGTACACTGGCCATGTCGAACATTGGGATTCCTTCACGTCAACATGCACCACTCATCCCGTGTGTGTACATAGCATGCATGTGCTACACCTGTGTCCACTATTACCTGCTATGGACACAGACACTGTACTCAGACATGGAAACCTATGTGTCACACAGATAACACATGCAGCCATGGCATGTATACCTGTGAGTGATGGTGCACAGGGCATTGCAGAGCTGATAATACTTGCACAGCAATGTTATGTCCAGGTACACACTGTGTTCCATGGTGTAGCCAATCACTGAACAACTACATAGTTGCATCAAAGCCATGTACACTGCCAAGAAATAGGGGCATCTACACTTGCACTGCATGGTCTTGTGCAACACATATTCTGCATGCTGACACATGTGTGGTGACTGTTTGCCTTGGGATACTGACACCCACCTTCACCCACTATAGAGTATGTGTTGGATTGCTGGTGTGTATGTGTATGTGCTGTAGTGAGGAGTGTATATGTGTGCATGTGTGCATGTGTGCATGTGTGCATGTGTTCATGTGTTCATGTGTGCATGTGTTCATGTGTTCATGTGTGCATGTGTGTATGTGTGCATGTGTGCATGTGTTCATGTGTGCATGTGTGCATGTGTTCATGTGTGCATGTGTGCATGTGTGCATGCGTGGATGTGTGCATGTGTGAATGCATCATGTGTAGACTGTAAAGTGTGTTTCCTGTCTTCCTCTCACAGGTGCTGAGTTAGGGGTGGCCGAACGCAGCAGGGAACCTGAATCCACTGCCACGAATAGTGGTGATGATGAGACATGTATTCTGGCACAGGAAGGTTTGACAGGGTCTGTCGTTGGTCCGCCAATCGACAGTACACAGTGTTCAACCCCATCTTTGCGCACATTCATACTGTCAATAATCCCTCATCACCAATGGCCATAGGTGAGGGACAGCATACAGTTGGCATTGACCAGGAGAGTGTGGTACCCATGGCACTTGCATCCCCTCACAACAGCCATAGCTGGATTCCTGGAATGGTACCACATAGATGGAGGTCCAGAGGTTTTTGGGGGAGCACCGCTGGTCGTATTGCCCCTGGCAGACATGCCCTCACAGGTCTTACAACATCCAGTATGTTCCAGGCTGTAATGCAGGTTCAGGCACGTATGGAATGGTACACCAGACAAGGACTTAGGGCACAGAGGGCCCATTACACCGCTATCAATGACAGCATCCATGACCTTGCCGGTGCCATCCGGAATTACACCGAGGTCATTGATATACGTTCGGCGGAGACAGTAGATGCCCTCTACAATATGTCTTCCATGAGCCAGGACCGTGTGGGATGGTTGCGACGTTGACGCGGACGCATACCAGCAACAGCTGGCAGTGGTCGCGGATGGCCCACAGTTCACAGCCACTCCCGTAGTGGCAGTACCAGCCCCAGCCATGCTGGGGCTGGCCTGTCCATTGACCGTCCCAGTAGACCATGTGCACATGGCTCTGGCCAGTCCCAGCAGAGACATGGGTCCAGTCGTCATACCTCTGCCTCTGATGACAGTACCCAGTCGGGGTTGGTACCCGATACTGTCTGTAGCACCCCTGCCAGGCACAGGTACTGTGTCCATGGCCAAAGACAGTGATCTGTACAGCCTAGCAGGTACAGTCTGTGGCTGTCCCACAAACTACCGTATATGGCAGCCACATGGTGGAGCTGTGTGCATGCAGACACACACACATTAACCAAACGACTAGGGCTCACACATACCCACACACATTACATCAACATTGGCCCATACTGTACTGTTGTCCTCACACACACACACACACACACACACACACACACACACACACACACACACACACACACACACACACACACATGTCAATTGGATGGGTCAATGTCAGGCTCTGGCTAACAACAACACACCCTGTGCATATGATGATACTTGTGTCATCTCCTGTCATCTGTAACATTGATGCAGGAACAGGCTAACATGGTGCTGATGCACAGGGTGACATTATAGCAGTGTAGCAATATTAGCAAGTTGTCAACAGGAAAGTGTAATGACATCCTTGTAGGTATGTTTGAGAAGGCATTATGCATCAAAGCTCTGATTGTCAATGTAGCATTGTTTACACCACTGTTAGGTCTGAATATGTATTGTCCACCCATGTGCCACTTGGCTGAAGTGTAATGTGTTGCCAGCATGTGTTAGTGAGTGGACAGTATGTGTGTGATGTGTACAGTACAGATTAGCAAGTGTACATCTGTGAACATGGTGGGTGCGCACTGTCTGCATGTACGTGCATGGTGGACACATGGGACGTGTGGCATACCCTGTTGTATACATTATTAATATCTCATAGTAACTTTCAATGGCCAGTATGCATTCTACTACAGTTATGTACTAACATGGGTCCACATGTGTGTATGACATGGGTTGACACTATGCTGTGGGTGATACTGTTAATATCTGTCAATGATTTGCAGTCTGGTAGTATACACAACCTCAACAGCATGACTATAAGCAATCATTGGATGATGTCCTGACAAATGACACACAGTTGTAGGGAACTCAGTAACAGTTGGATACGTCTGGTACTATACTCTAACACTAACCAGTGGTATTGACCACCACCCATTCCTGGGACCACACCTGTTTGGCATATAGCCCCCTTAGGTACATGCAAACACACTAGGGACATGTCCATCCACATCTGGAAATGCATGCATTGGCCTACAATGCATTCCCTGGATGGGACGCATATCCTACACAAGGGTATCATACAGACAGATACCTGTTGCCTGATACATGCTGTATAGCAGTAAGCCGGCTATGGCATAGTCATCCACATTTACTATACATACTATCCCGTCAGTACCACATCGATGGTAGACCTCAACATGTATGTTGGGTACCAATATGTACATACAGCCTCGTGTTATGTCATGTGTCCCTTGGTATCCACATATCCATAGGTATTCTGGACTCCCTCGGTGTATCACGTAAGACATTAGAGGCCTGAATGCATATCCACAAGGCAGTTGTACACCTATACAGACTGTCCATTATTGCCAGTCGTTGTTGCGTATGAACATGTCTGACATATACCCCAGGCATATACCCTCACTCACACTACTCTTTAGTAACTGTCATGGGTGTGTGTGGCACAGATGACCTTGGCCACAGATCACAACAGTGGATGGCCTTGTCACATACATATATATGTGACCTACGATCTGAGAAGCAGCAGCACAACCTGTCAATGGAAACAGATGTATTCATGTAGTATGCAGGCTTCACACCTATGTACTGATTGAGGGGACATGTACACATATATATTTGCCACGCAGATACCTGATGTGTGCAATGCACTTACTGTTTTAATCATAATATGTCCTACCATAGTAAAACCAAAACCAACACTGCATTGACCAACAGTGACACACCCACTGTCAGTGTTTGCAGGATTCAAACTCCTACCTAACTATGTTATGATACTAGAGAGAGACACATTAACAAGGCACACTATTTGCTTTACTAGCTGGCTACCCTTCTCTTGCTGTATTTGTAGGATGGTGACATCATCAAACTTTCCAAAGAGGAATGTACCTCTTTTAGTGAGTTTTCCCAGTCTCCAAAAAGGGCAGTCCTCTCAAAACCAACTGCCCACATACACACCCCCCACACACACACACAATAAGCGTTTGCAGGATTCAAACCCCTACCTAACGATGTTAGGATACTAGAGAGAAACGCATTAACACAGCACGCTATTTGTTTTATTGGCTAGTTTCCCTTCTCCTGCTGTATTTATAGGATGGTGACATCATCAGACTGGACATGGTGATGTGTGTACACTTTGATTTATGCCATTCCAGGAATGGTCCATGTGGGTCAGCAGGTGTCAACAGCTTGAACAGGACCTCATAATCTTTACCTTGTGTGATCTATCTGTGGACACATTGACATTCCTTCATATGTCAAGACATATTTATGCACAGTCTGTTGGTTTTGTGGATACTACATGTGTCTGGGATGTTGATAAAGGGCTATTCAAAGTCTATGTGAGACGTGTAGCTGTGTTCAGTGATGTATGTCCTGGGTGGCTGCCTTGCAAACAGTCTAGCATGTTTAGGAACCATGATCCGCACATGAACATACCACAGTTGGTAGGGTTGTGTGTATGTCAGCTTCCAATAGCTCTGTTTATGACTTCAACCATGATGGACTCCATGACCTTGCAGATCAGACTTCATAGGCGTACTGGACTGTACTTCCCATGGTGTGTTGTGCACCAACACTTGTGGGGAGTGCCATATGTTGCTGTAACACATTCAACGGTTCCACATCCTGTGTAGGGGGTGAGGCTCAGCTGACTGTTCAGGTGCAGGATCTGTTTGTTCTATAGTTTATGCATGACACATATTGGGAATCAATGTATTCCACTTGCTGCCATGCTTTTTGCATTGGGGGTAGCTGCTCATCCATTCTACATGTGATATCTCCTGGTATGATGATATGGACTATCGTCAGTGGGAGGTGGGTATGTATATATGGGCCTGTCTGTCAGGATGTCGGCATTGTCAGTCAGATACAGTTGGCCCTGACTCAGGACATATATGGGTGTACATTGCTATTTATGACATAGCTGAAGGAGGTGTCATGATTCAGTCAGGACTCCTTCTCAGCTACTCTTTACAAAACACCAATGAACCTGAGCACTAATCCCTGTTATACTCTTTTACACACTTAACGCCCTACTGATCCTTTGTGATCAGGCTACAGAGTATGTCATCATAATATCCTGGCATGTCCAGGGGTCGGTTTCGTGTGTACTGTCCAGTCCAGCTGGTGAATATTGTGATGTTGACACAATGTCACATCTGCCTCATGTACACAGACAACCCTCTCCTCCTCCCGACAAACTCAGATATATGTGTGAGATGCACCTATATAGACATACAGGGTGCTGAACTCTCTCGACCCATGACTGGCACAGTCTATCAGGTGGTGAAGGTAACCACACACACCACATATCAGTCTCACATATCCTCTAGCGACAGCACTCAAACCACATTATCACACATAGACATACTCGGATGCTGTAAATGAACTCTGCCTAAGCAGCAGAGACCTCCAAAGCAGACACACACACAACTGCTACCCCACTACAATATCCACATATCACATAGTTCACAATGTCAGTGTGCCACACAGTTACTGCCCTTCTGGTTAAACAACACACCTAATATACTTGTAATAGGCGACACTTATTGTCAGACACACTGACGTACCACTCACCAGCCCAAACAAGGGTATAGTCACTTTGGGCTGTCTGTCTGGTGCCAAGGTCTGCCACATAACAGATGCAGTCAGGTCACTCCAAAGCAAGTACAGGACTGGCACCATCATTGTCCATGCTGGTGCGTAAAACTTCAGACGTTACTCCCTGGAACACATGACATGATACATGGAGGAACACTCTGATCATGTAGCCCAGGCCAGTATGACCCTGACCTTGTCTAGCATCTTACACCCACCAATTATGATATCACAGTTTACAGACAAACATATCATGTTTAACAGTTGGCTAACAAATTGGTGTCATTCATAGGGGATACAGTGTCTGTCAGCCTGTGGTGACATGCTCAACATGCCGCGTAGCTTCACTGTGGACAGCTTGCACCTGTCACCCTTGGACTTTGGAATGCTGGCTAAGGCTCTTGCTACCACCATAGTGCCTTTTTTAAGCAGGGCTCAAAAGACAAACCCACCTCCATAGACATTACAGGTTAAATGAAACTAAGGGTAATGCTGCTCAACACCAGATGTGTTACCCTCATATTGCGGCCACTCAGGACTCTCCTCAGTATGGAGGATAGTGACATCTGTGCACTAACAGATGCCTGGTTCAGGCTCACTTATGCACACCAGCACTACCAGGTTATGTTTCATACCATGCTTTCTGACTACAAGACTTGGAACAGACAGCACAACTAGGGGGAGTATCTATATACATCAGAGATACACACACCTCCAGGTTAGTAGCACTGCACAAAGCATCACAGACCATACATATACAACTACCATTGTGCAAAACTGCCTTTCAGTTTGTTGTCTGCTACAGACCACCCTCCCAAACTCAGGAACCATGCTCGGCTTTCATGGGAACTATGGAGAATATGAAGGTCTCCACAAACACCATTATATTGTGTGACTTCAAATACACAAATATTGACTGGAGATACTACCCAAGCCCCAACACCCTCACCCCAACAGTCGCTACAATTTGTAGACTCATATGTTATGGCACAACCAGTCAGCACAGCCACAAGGGGAAATACATATTGGACCTGATCATCACCAACATGGGGACTCTATGTTCCACACCAGCAATATACCCCTCATTGTTAAGGTCAGAACATACATGTATCTCACTGGACATACATATACCCTCCACACACCCATCTTAGGTAATCTTGGTGAACTTCTTATGAGCCAACGTCTCACTTCACCAAAGCAAGGTGGTATCCTTCAGAGACCCTGAGACAGTGGCAAATACGGCTCAGACTGCTGAATCCTTTACATACACATTCTATTGACACCTAGTGGACTGCATGGATTGTGCTATCCCAAATAACAACAGGACTCACTCCTCCAATGGCAGGGGACCTGTCTGGTAGACCCCAGCCATTTATAAGCTGTACAATGTCAGGAGGAAGCTACTACATGATAGAGCACAATCCCAGATGGGGAAGACATCTGTGATCTGTACTAGCAGACAGCTACAATCACTCATGAACTTTTCTAAGGGCCGCTTCTACCGGACAATTGCACCAAACATGTAGGACTATTACACGGCCTTCTTCAGTTATGTCAGGAACCTGGGTGGACACTCACTGATATGCTGTGAGTTACTGCATACTGACTAAACTTACCCTGAACCCACTGGCATTGCCAACATCCTGGCAAACAGGTTCAGTGCAGATGTCTCCCCCCCATCCCCCCTAAGGAGCAACTATCCATTCCAACAGAGTGTAACCTCCCTGACATCACACAGTAACAGGTGAGTGCTGCCCTCCCCAAAGCGTACATCATAGCATCAATGGGACCAGACGGTGTCCCGGCCTGCATCTTACACGAGCTTCATGACAGACGTAACCCTCACATTACATCACTGTTCAATATCGGAGTTACTACAGGATATGTACCCAAGGAATGGCGTACAGCAACAGTGGTCCCTCTCCAGAGAGTTGGTGCCACAACGGACCACAGACAATATTGTCCTATAAGCCTAACTAGCCTGTTCTGCAAAGCTATGGAGCGTATTGTCATGGGACTCTTATACATAGACATTGGGAACCTACAGACACTGTATCCTGCACATTTCAGCATTGTTGTGGGCAGATCTTGCCTCTTGAACCTGTTTGTATTCTTTAAACGGTTAACAGGTCCATCGACATAGGGACGGTTGTCCACACAGCCTACTTGAACCTTGCAAAACCCTTCAACACAATAACCCACTGGGCCATTATGCATAGGCTCACCAGCGTCAATATGGACACATATCTCACACGATGGATTGCTACCTGGATCAGGGATAGCACCCACATGGTCAGAATTGCAGGTGCCATGTCTGACTATACACCAGTTACATGTGGCATCCCACATGGCTCGGTCCTGGGACCTCTCTTGTTCAGTATATATTTGTCTGACGTACAGGCTACCACAGGGGGAATATGGCTGACCATGTTCGCACTTGACTGCAAACTGGGTGCCATAATCATCTCTCCAGCTGCCACATGCATACTGAAACAGGGTCTCACAGAGATGGATGACTGGTGCCTGAGCCATGGCCTACAGCTAAATGCCATCAGTTGCATAGTCATCCCCTTTGGGAATAACAACATGCCGACATATTACCACATAGGTAGTACTCCATTACATACGGTAGGAGTTGTTAGGGGTTTGGGGACATGACTTGTTCGTACTGTCGCCTTTGACAATCACGTTGCCAAAGTGGTTGGACAGACCTTCTATATAGGCCACCTTATCTCATATGGTTTCACATCTAGATCGAGTGAGGTCATTGTGCCCCTATACTCATCACAACCATGCTTGCTTACAATGCCACATTTGTGGTGTACCTTACTCGACACCTGCAGCAACTGTACTGGCCACAGAAGTTCCTCACCAAGCAGATCTAGGGACTCACACGGATGTCCTGCACAGTTCGGATGCAGTAACTCCAGCTCTACTCAATTGCTTACCACCTACTCGGATATGATGTGTGCCTGTTGTTTACAGATATACCCAACCCAGAATTACTGGACATGCTCCACCTCAGGATATCCGACACCCTTGGAGCTACACACTCCAGGGACATATACCTCAGCACAGATGTTAATAGGACATGCTGGAAGGACAGATTCTTATCCCAGAGGCTCCACTCACTCCGGATTGTAATCCCAGTTTCACATAGGCAGAGCCACCCACTGACCACCTATAGGAGACATCTTGACGACTGTATGGGTGATCGTATGTTTACCCCTGGGATATCTTCTGTGTCCCTGCTAGATACAGGCACACTAGCCTAAACGTACATGGGCTATCTTGTGTGACCTACTATTTACACACACAGTGTAGTAATCTGACAGGGTTGCAAATGCCAAACACACTCTGGCTAGGCTTGTATATGCCCTAGAGCAGATAGCCTAGTATCGACCTCTGAACCTATGCTAATGTTCGGGAGGCACAATGTTTATTGCTGATACTGTTTGCAGGTCTTTATCGTCTTTGCTTTCCCAGTTTCTATGAACAACTTAGGTATCTGCAGAACATATTTGATTATGACAGGGTTCCACTATATTATATTTGTGTCTGTTCTCATATAACTGTGTGACAGGGAAGATTGCTGGATAGTGAGAGGTTCCTGGGTTAACACATGCAACTGCCAGATATGTGTGGCCCACTGCAGTACTCAGACATGGCCTAAGTGTGTGTGCATGCCCAGTTCAGGCTTTCCATGTTTTTTTGCCTGACATTTGTCTCATTTATTTGTGTGTGAGCATGCCCAGTGTGACCTTTCAGTATGTTGCTATCTGAAGTCCACTACATTTGTTGATGTGTGTGAACATGACCAATATTAACATTTATACTGTGTGTGTTGGAAGTCAGGTTCTGTTCTTACTGCAGGACTCACCTTTGTGTCATAACTCGACAGGGATTATGCTGTGCCTGCAGGGTTTCCATGAGATACTTTGCATAGATTATCAACATTCCTTCATACAGGCTGGCCACTGCAATACTGTCATGGTTTAGTGGTTCAGTACTTTAACTATAGTTCAAAGTATCCTGGGTTCGAGGCCCGTCACTGCTTTATATTTTCATACTGAGCAGACCAGACTGCTTAAGAGCCAGTTAAGCAAATATGTGCATGTTGGCTTTTGTTCAGCTATGCCCTACTTAGACCAGGCTTGTCCGACATTGCTCAATATTCACCAACATTGCTGGGCATTGCCCAATATTACTCAACATTGACCACAGTTGTGCTAGTTGGTGTGTGCGATTTTGTTTGCATATACTACATGGTGGTAAATGCTGTTTAGCACTGCTGTATATTGCTTAACACATGGCAATCATGCCTCAGGTGGTGCTGCAGGGCTGCCTATGTTGGATGCACATACTACACTCCCTGTACATGTTTGAAAGCAGGTAGTGTCAACTTAGGCATCCCTTTTACTATATGTGCAAGTCAGAGAGAGGTATGATTTCCAGAGTTCCTACTGAGCCAGTGTATGTGCTATGCATTGCCTCTTTGCCAAGGCCAAAGCATACTGGGCATGCCTCCTTCTGCCTACTGGGGCAGGCTCAGGTTGTTCCTCCTCCGAGTCACGCTCTGCCTGTGATGGCCTTGGCAATGGTGGGGGGCTGTTTGGCCCAGGCCTATGCTGGTCCTGCTACAGCAGTTTTCACAGGATCATATTATGTAGCATAGCACATACCATGACAATTTGGGTACATGTAGTTGGTGAGTACTGCAAGGCTCCACCAGATGTCTCCAGGCACTGGAACCGTGACTTCAGCAGCCCAAATACATGCTCAATTACATTACGTGTTTGTGCGTGTGCCTCATTATGGCATTCCTGTTCAGGTGTGTGTGCGATTCTGATGGGTGTCATCAGCCACGGCTCCGGTGCATAGCCAGCATCTCCCACTAGGTGACCATGTGGGATGTCCCCATTGGCAAATGTCTGGTACAGCTGCGTCAGATGCCAGATATGGAAATCATGGTAGCTTCCAGGGCAGCCAGCACACACATTCAGTATTATGCCCTGGGCATCACACACGACCTGGCAGTTGATGGAGGGGAAGCCCTTGCAGTTGAAGTAGACCCTACCCCGCTCACCGACTGGTGCTTTGATGCATATGTGCGTGCAGTCTATTGCACCCACTACCTCAGGGTATTCCACTATTTGCTGGAAGAGACGCATATTGCTGGCCAATACCTCACGGGAATTGGGGAAATATACATGATCACCGACATGTGCTGACATGGCATCCAGGAACTGGTGCAGTACCCTGGATGCTGATGCCTGTGATATCCCCATCATATCACCTGTTGGTCTCTGGAAGGTACCTGTTGCTAATATTCTTAGGCCAACACATACCTTGGTTTCCACTGGGATGGGTTCCCCTCTGTTGGTTCTGTGTGTGAGGCGTGGCCTGCACAGCTCAACAATTTGCTACACTTAAACATCGGAAATCGGAGGGAAAAAAAATTATTATTTTTTTTCATATTGCATCGGGAAACATTGCCAATGGCCGTATATTTGGACATTGGCATGCTTCCTGCACTGGATGCAACCTTTATTTGGAGCTGTCATGGCTCCATTTTGCTATTTGCAGAACGGTACTCAGTTGTCAACTGAGTACATTTCTGCAAATAACACTGCTCTTACTCGGACAGGTTCGGGTTTCCTGAATCGCAAATCTACCTCATTTGCATGCCTTTTGCTTGCAATTGAGGTAATTTGCATTTCCTAGCCCTGTCCGTGTAAGAGCTGTTTTAGGAGCTCTTTTGCACGCCCCTGCAGGCTGTTCCTGGATCGCTCGTCGCATATAATGGCTGCATGGAGTCTTACTCTACTCTTAGACTCCGTGCAAGCCATTGTGAATCCGGCCCTGTATATCGCGCTCAGTAAATGAACATAGCATATGCGTAAGTTAACTGAAGTCCTGGACAGCTATCTATGTGACTAAGTTCCAGATTTTAAGCAACATCATCAATAAAGTATAAAAGGAGATGGCGCTTTGATGAGTAATCTTTTCAAAAAAGTGTTCATTTTCCTGTAATCACTGCATGTGTGTTCTAATCTGACACCAGTCAATTGTTACATATTAACTAATAAATAATGCACCAACAAATTTCAGAAATAAATGTAGTGCGGGAGTTCAAAATGTCCCCTGTTCTGTGAGCACTGCTATCACCTAGGTCTCGATATACCCTGGATTAAAACAAACCCAGAAGGCAACGCAGAATTAATAATACAGAAATAACTGTCGATATTTACTGCTAATATCATCCAGCAAACAAAAGAGGAAGAAAAAGTGACAGATTCAGCTCAGAAACAGCAGGCTTAACTAAGATTTCTGAATAACAGCTTAAGCAATGTGCTACTAAGGCCCTGCATCTGACTGCAATATTGGTAAAACACTATACAGCAAGATGTCAAAAGAGGAAAATAATATGGAAACAACAACAACTAAGACCAAATTCTCAGTACTAGCTTCACCTGAGAAAGACACAACTTCAAAAAGACAAAAGACAACTAAACAAACTGACAACTCTAAAAATACAAATAAATCCAAGACAGACCAGCCAGCTAATCTGGAAGACATAAAATCTGCCTTATTACCTATCCAGCAAGCATTAAAGGACTTATCATTACAATGTCAAACCTTTGGTGACTCATTCAGCCAAATAATATCCAGAATGGAAAAATCTGAGTCTAAAATAATAGAAAATGAAATAAAAATAGACTCTATTTCTCAAAAAACTGATGCCCATGACAAAGAAATACAAAACTTACAAGCAAAATTAACAGACCTGGAAGCAAGATCTCGAAGGAACAATATCATCATCAGAGGAATACATGAAACTGTACTTCATAGCAATCTAATACCAACAATCAAGCAAATAATAAATTCCCTCCTAGAGGAATCTGAAGAAATGCAGCAAATAACAATAGAGAGAGCCCACAGAGCCCTGAGGGAAATGCAAACATCACTGAAACCAAGACCCGTCTATATTAAAATATTAAACTACCAAGATGTAAATAAAATCATACAGGCAGCAAAGAAAAAAGGCACACTCACCTGGAATAATAATAAAATCTCCTTTGCTCAAGACCTCCCAATACAAATAAGACAAGCAAGACAACTACTATCTCCATACTGCAGGTTCCTAATAGAAAAAAAAAATCAAATTCCAGATGAAATGTCCAAATCAGTTAATCTTTTACATCAAAGAGGTTAAATACATGGTTGCTAACCCCAAAGAGGCAAAAGAGACATTCCTGGCTGTTTTCAAGCAAATTCCACCTTCAGAAGTGAAATAAATCCACAAAAACAAGATAAAGGTCCCTTGGATGAAAAAACGACCCTATTCACGAGCACTCTAGCTGGGATCCAAATCTGAAATTTCCCCTTGCTGTCTAGGCCCTTGGGTCATTGATGTGAGCCATGAGGAACACAGGAAAGGGAAGTACAGCCTGGGTGGGAACCAAAAATGAACTGCTGTTTCCGATGCACGAATATAGGAAGGAAGTTCCCATCTCGGATATTGGCTTGCAAATTCAGTCCCCCTAGGCTTTTGATGGCTTCATTAAGAACAGTCAGACAAAATGGATTTCAGCAAGCTCCAAAGGATTTTATTGCCTGAAAAATGAAAATTGATCTGCACCAGCTAAAAGAAGAAAGCTGCACCATAGATGTCAACCAACCTGCAAGCAAAACCTTGAAGAAATAAGGTACTGTTGAACTGAACCATTCACTAAAACAGTACACCCAGTACTGTGTAGGTGAATGAAACTCCAGCCTTAAATAATAGGCAAGAAATAAACTGTCAGAATTATGCTAGCTCATAGATTAATATTGGGAAAAAGGGAAAAATTGTTAAATGTTTTATGTAAATACTAGAAATGTGTTAAAAGATACTGGAGAGAAGTAATCTCAGGAAATTAGTAAAATAACCTAACAATCCTGGGATAATGTAAATATAGCCTTAATATGTCAACTATAGCAGAAGGACTGTTTGGCTAAGCTGTTTTTCTTTTTTTTTTTTTTGTCTCTATACTTCCTACTTCTGTTAAATAGGTGCCAAGTATATATTTTATAACCCACACAGATTGATGTGGAAAAACATCACTATAGGCACCAAAGAAGGCCGAAACCTGAATAATTAAGGGGAGGAAAAAGAAGTCAAATGAGAGAAAAATGTACAAATGACAAGATTGATTGTTTAACAATATTACTATGGTACACATATTGCTATAATTTACTGAGGAATGTATATTAATATGCTGTTTTAAAAATACTATTAGAAAGAATTAGTCACAAGACAAAAACAATACATGCTGTACCTTAAATGCAATACCATCACTGTATAAATAATATGTTGGAAAAGGCTAGGGATATTAAGTAGCAGTGTTTGTTGAGGGAACTAGTTTGTTCAGCTTTGTCCACATTGTTTATAGTAACACAGGGGGGATACTATGGAGTAAATCTATATCTAAAAAGAAAACACATTCCAAGATTCGACGTAAAGGTAAACCATATAATGAACCTTCATCCCCCCCCCTGATTATTCCTGGTCCAGGGATATAGTGGTTAGGCACAGTGTAGGGACGGGGATAAATAGATGCTTTCCTAAACCATCACACAGTAACACATACAAAACTAACAAAACAAAACTAATATACATGGCATATCTAAGGAATACACCTAATAAATAAATGTGGGAAATAGAATCATGGAATGTTAAAGGGCTCCAAAACAAGAAGAAAAGAAAACTATTCTTACACCTTACATTAAAAACCACAACCAACCTCATACTAATACAAGAAACACACTTGACTGCACAGCACTGGGCAGAAATTAGCAGAAAGAAATGGATAAGTCAAATCATAGCTTCAGAGGGGAAAACAAACAGTACTGGGGCTGCCATAATAATTAAAAACCAATTTAAGGAAAAAATACTTAAAACCAAAGCTGACAAGGAGGGAAGATGGTGCTATGTAACATTTAATAGTCCTACAATACCAAAACCTATAATGATACTTAATGTTTACGCACCCTGTAATAACCAACAACACTTTTTTATGTCATTATACCCAACCTTAAACCAATTTAAAGATCACTACCTAGTGATTGGAGGTGACTGGAATACATATCAAAACCCAGAAAAGGATAAATCTAATCTGACCAAATCACATAATAAACAAGCCACATTAGCCCTTAATGAACTCAAACAAGATTTCAAACTACATGACCCTTTTAAAAATGGGAACAGTGCAGATAAAACAGGGAAATTCACATTTTATTCGCAATGCCACAAAATGTGGTCAAGGATAGACTTCTTCTTAATCTCTGACATATTCATTAACATGGACCCAACGATAACTATACATACCAGGTTCTTTTCAGATCACTCCAAAATCACACTGAACATTAACTGGGACAAAAAGATATATTTAGAGAATAGGGGTCATAATTGGTCATTAAACCCTAATTTACTTTCCAAAATGGATGTAATAAAAGAAACAGAAGCAATACTAAAAATAGCTCTTACAAATATCACTAACTCCCAAGTATCAACTGACATAGAATGAGCTGCAACCAAAGCACAAATCAGAGGATTGTTTATCAAAAAAGCAGCATACTATAAAAAAATACAACTGAAAGAGGAGCATATACTGAAAGGGAAAATAGAGCATCTTGAAAAAGTACTAATAAATAACGCTAAGAACCAAACAGAAGCAGAACTTTTAAAACTGCAAAGGGATCTATATATGTTAGAAACCAGGAACCTATCTTTCTATGAAGCCAGAATGTTAGCCACTTACGCAGAAGAAGCTCAAATACCATCTAGAGCTCTGGCCAGAATTATCTGCCAACACAAAAATGCCTCCAATATATCAGAAATAAACTACAGAGGCAAAAAAGGAAGACATTATTAAAACATTTGAACAAATATACTCTCAAATATATGGAGCACAAATACTACAAACCTCAAAGGAAGATAGAACTCTTTTTCTTCAAAAACTGAAATTCCCTAAACTCAATTTAGACCAACAAAAAAAACTAACTGAGCCAATATCCATCAGTGAAATTATTACAACAATCAAACACTTAAAAGTGCATAAGGCTCCGGGTCCGGATGGACTCACATCAGAATTTTACAAAGCATTTTCCCCCTTGATAGCCAAACTACTATACTATACACTGAATTACATAATAAACTATAAAATAAATTATATCCACTTCAATGCCTCTAAAACTATATTTATATTAAAAGAACACACAGACCCCAAAAACCCCGACAGCTACAGACCCATCTCCTTCTTAAATATAGATACAAAAATATTTACCTCTATACTTGCAAACAGAATGAAAAATCTGATAGAAAAAATCCTCTCCCCAGAACAATCCGGTTTTACACCACATAGACAGACTAGTGACAATACATTAACATTAGATGCACTAATATCCTACGCTAACCGATACAATATCAACATCTACACAATGGTAGTGGATGCCCACAAGGCATTTGATAGGGTTAATCTAGAATTCTTACTCCAAACACTACCCTACTTTAATATACCCAATAACTTCATTCAGATCATCCAAACTCTCTATAGCAACCCATACACATCTCTGTATATAAATAAAACTTGGTCAAATAGGATCCTAATAAAAAATGGAACAAGACAAGGATGGCCACTATCACCCTTCCTGTTTAACCTATACCTAGAACCACTCTTTCTATACATTAAACAAAATACATATCACAATCCTCCATCAATACACAACTTCAAAATATACCTCACTGCATTTGCAGATGATCTGAACATATACTGCACTACACCAAATTCAGATATAAACAAAATAATAGCTGCAAATGAACATTTCTTGACTATGTCTAACTACAAACTAAACCTTAATAAACTAATATTTTCCCCCTAAAAACACCCAAACTCATCTCACTAATACCATTGTTAAACACAATAAAAATTAAAGAAGAAACTAAATACCTGGGAATCACCTTTTTCCAGAGTAACAAAGACTTCTACCAACACAATGTAAACCTTAAATGGCAAAATATAATGCAAGACTGCAAAATATGGAACAACCTAAAACTACCATTCTTGGCCAAAGTATCAATAATCAAAATGAACATTTTACCTAAATTAATGTATATATTCATGACATCACAGACAACAATACATAATAAATTCTTCAAACAAATTCATACCTTCCTAGCAAAATTTATATGGGAACCCAAAAAAAACAGAATCTCCTATCCAAAATTAACACTCCCCAAAAGCAAAGGAGGACTAAATCTACCAGATTTTAAAATGTACTACTCAATCATTAACACTAACAGAATATTGAGAATAGCTGAACATAACCCGTCAATGGAAAATTGGTCTCCTCTCTTGGTGACAATATATTATAGATATATTAAAGCTCTAGGTTTCAATCCCAAAGCACTTCCATTCCTGAAGCAGAAAGAAATACAAACTTATAACATTATAGAGCCCTTAAAACATTCTATCAACCTAGCGCAAAACTCTTTCAATTCTTGAGCCTTAGACATGCCATGACAATACTGCAACCCCTTCATAAAACCCAAATTTAAAATAAACAATAAGATGCTGGACTTAGTCCCTTTTCCCAGACTAAAAGACAAAACAATCCAAGATATCTATCCCTACCTTAACTGTTCAATACAAGAAATGAGGACCAACTTAAACCTCCCTAAATCACACATAATAATCCTAAGACAAATCAAAGAACTGTGTTCCAGTTATCTCCAAAATATTACTATGACCAATAGTGACATAGAAACTTGTAGCAGGCTTTGGAAAACTATTATCACAACAAAGAAAACTATTACCAATTCATATAAAATGATAAATGAAATCAAATACCAGAAGGACCTCCTCTTCTCTAACTACTGGAGAAAAATTAAACCATCCATAGATGATCAGCAAATAAGCCAGGCAATCAATCTAACACTGAAGATTCTACCCCTCAAAAAGTTAGCATACACTCAGCTCATGATCAATAATAATGCTTATTTTACACCTGCAATCCTACACAAATTTAACACATCAAAATCACCTTTCTGCCCACAATGTAAGGACCAGATAGCTGACTTAATCCATGTATTTTGGAGCTGTAAATGTGTCTATAAACTCTGGAACTCTCTCAAGGTACAATTACAAAAAACGGGTTATCAAACATCAACATTAACTTGGGAATTCACTCTGTTACACATTCTCCCACCCAACATCCCAAGAAAACAAGCAAATACACTTTTAACAATTTTCCTACTAATGAAACTGTACATAGCTTTTAAATGGCTAGATACGATAAATATCTCTTGGGAGGGTTTTAAACAAGTAGCTATACAACACCTTTTAGCTCATAAAATAGTAATAGATAAAAGAAACAAAAACATGAAATCCTGAGAAATTTGGGAACATACCTTTAACATCATATTAGCATAATTCATCACACAGCAACTTAGAAATACACTATAATGGAACCAAAGAACACATACAAGTTCAGATATTAAATAATAACTTGGATATTACGAATGTATATACTGTCTATATAACTGTGGAATTAACAATGAAAGCATCTATGTACATAGTGTAAATAGATATGTTGTATGGCCTATATCCTGTGGTATTTGACATCAATGTATAACATATGTATATGTGTGTATGTGTATGTATGTATATGTGTGTGCATGTATGTATGTATATATATATATATATATATATATATATATATATATATATATATATATATATATACATATATACATAGATATATATATAGATATGTGTATGTATGTGTATGTATGTATGTATGTATATATATATATATATATATATATATATATATATATATATATATATGCACATAGTTATGTTGTAAGATGGTTTTTATTTGTGACATTTATTAATGTAAAAATAAAAATAAAAATTATTGAAAAAAAAAAAAGAAAGAAATGTAGTGCAATATCCAGATTAAGGGTCAAGCCTGAGTTCTGATAATTTTTCCCGAAATATGGTGTAGATAGCAATCAGTAAATGAACAGGGTATATGGGTAGGTTAACAGATATCCTACACATCCATACATGTATGTAAATGCCAGATTTCATGACATTAAGCAATAAAGTGTAACAAGAAATGTTTTTTGATAAGTAATGTTTTCAAATAAAGAGTTCACTTTTCCTGTATTCACTGCATGTGTTCTAATCCGACACGAGTCAACTGTTATGTTTGTAAAAATAATGTACCAACCAAATATCAGAAATAAATGTAGTGCAATGCCCTCTGATAGTTTTTCCTGAAATATGCTGTACATAGCACTCAGTAAATGAACAGGATATACAAGTAAATTAACAGAAGTCCTAGACAGACAATACATGTGTGCAAATGCCAGATTTCAAGCGACATTAAGCAATACAGTGTAAAAGGAGATGGTGCTTTGATAATTAATGTTTTCAAATAAAGTGCTCCTTATTGTTGGGGTCAGTGCTTTTGGTTTCCAATCTGATACCAGGCACAACTATACATGTCTGTAAATGTAAGATTTCACACAAAATGTTGCAATAAAAGTCTTAAAGGAGACGGTGCTTTGAGAATTCATTATATTCAAATAAATTGCACATTACTCCTGTAGTCACTGCTTGTGGGTGTTAATCCCATGGCAGCCAACTGAGAAATGAGCAGCTGTCTAGTGTAATTAGTGCACATGAATATACCTCTCAACTGTCATGATTTTTGCAGAATATAATGACTACTGCCCCATATGTCTGTTCCTTGATTTGCAAATATATAACATTACTTGGAATGCAATTTAATGGCAAATCTGTTGTCCGAACACCTTACTACTAATGTATGAGCATACTATGTAAAGATGTTCCCTGCAGTTGTGCTTTTCTACCACCATTTGGTAGGGCTTGGCCTGTAATGTCCCATGCTAACAGTTTGAAAGTTATGTACGTACAACTTCATCTATACAATATTAGCAGACACTGTTCTCACAACTGAAATCTTGCATATGTAGAAGTATGTAGTAGTAGTAGTCTGTGTTGTTATATTATCGGCGAAGTTACTAATGTTCATTTTTTTCTTTCTGTCACCCCAACCCCTGTCTTCTTTAATTTATTAATTATTTTTATTATGATTTGATATTAATATATTATTTGTAATTACCTCTTATGTTGGCCTTAAATATAATTTAATATTGCTTTACTATTAAAATACTTTAATTTACTTTATTTAATGTTGTGTTCCTCATTATATTCCACTATATTCCTTTCTATGTCTTTCCATTGCTCATTATTATTTTCTGTTATGTTATTAATTACATTTGTTTGGATATGTTTATTTTTACCTTATGTTTATATTTAATTTCCTACAGCTCAGTAAGGTAGGCTGGTTCCAGGTGATCCACTTAGCCAGCCTTTCTGGGCTGCAGCCTGGTGGCATCCTCTCTGCTGCCCCTGCACTACCTCTCCATCGGGTAGTTATACACCAAAGGCTAGGGGTGGCCCCTCTCTGGGAGTGGAAATGGAGGGGTTGCTTATGCCACCCGTGATGAATTGCCAGGCATGGTGCGTGGGCTGCTGCACCAAACAGTTAGCACATGCCTATGCAGAATGGAGAGCATGCTGTCCATCCTGATGAAGCAGCCTCATGCCAGGTGCTGGCATCAACACAATTAAGGTACAGTGCTGACAGTCCCATGGATGAGGACTTGAGTCACACTGTTACCGTGTCTGACGTCATGGGATTGAGATTACACAACACCCTCCCCAACCAAGGTGTTCAACACGTCTTGTGTCACACACACCAACCCTATCTGCTGTCTTGTCTTTCTGCAAAAGCTTCCTCACCTTCCCAACTTATCTCTCCCTCATATACTTATGTATCTTCCCCAACATTCCAATCTCACATTAAAAAAAAAAGAAAATGGGCACCTGTCCCAAAAAAATATTGTCCCACACATAGCCCTCCATTTCGCACACATATCCACCAGACACACTTAATTTGGCTCAGTTGGCTTTACAATGCACTTATGTTGTCCTCACTCCTCTCTCTGGTGGTGGCAGTCCAAATTCAGCTAATAAAACTGTTAAAGTGCACAGTTGTTGCTGTACAAGAAATGGATAGCTATGGTTCTTTCTGCATATACCTACCTGCCTTTCAGTATGTTTTCCCCCTGCTTGCACCCCATTTCATCGTTATTTTATCTCCCCATTTTTCATTTCTTTAAAGATTTGTTTTCACGCAGCATCACTAATCTATGCTAAATTGCACTATGTGTGTGCAAAAAGTATTAATCATGTTCAAAAGGTACAACTGCACCCTGTTTTGAGCCCAGGACCATCGCACCTGCAGACCAAGTCACACAGCTGCCAGTTAACACAGTGTTTTAAGCAAAACATAATACTTGCCATATTTCTCCATTGAGTGTGTTTAAGCAGTACTGCGCATCTTGCCAAGACACGGAAATTTGATAAAAGAGTAATAGAAAAATGGGAGTGTAACTTGGACTTTGGTATAGGAATACATCACTTTATAGCCAGACACATAATAATGGATGTAAGTGAGGTAGCAGCATGTAAGTGTGCAATTATATATTTAAAAATGCACCTGCTGTAACAGTGAATCAGTACCTCAGACTGTTTAATGCTTTGAAAACATTAATTTCTAGTCCACATGGTCCTGGGTTCAAATCCAATGGTATTTAGCCTTTAAAGTACATGTACGTGTACATCACCACTACAAATTCTGATCTGTATGACTGTCCCATCATCTATTTATCCACCCAAAGCAGTTCAGATGGAATGTCTGCTTTTCAGTTATGGAAATCAAAGGCCTACAGATAGGAACACAGTTAACATATTCCCATTACAACATGAGAAAATGCATATAGTGTCAGGTCATGCATTGTTATGCATTCACAGAGGATTTTGAAGTATGCAATTCAAATGAGGCCCAGTAATATCAGACTGCAGCCCACAATGATTTGCTAATGATATTACAGACAACTGCAGCTGCACAAGTAACATATACATATGGAGGTCGTGCTAGAAGCAAGGGTTGCCAGCACACATTCCAGATGACTATCATAACATAACACATGACTTGCCAGTTGTCCAAATGGCTGACATAATGGTAAATATACACCCTACCTTATTTTAGGATACAACAACCATGTTGCCTTTTACTCTGTTAATGATACCTTTTGCTAACATACATACCTTAAACACATACCTCAAGTTCCTGTGGGATGGGTTCCCTCAATCAGGCTCTGGCTGTACACCAAGGATGCCACAGGTGACACCATTACTCATAAGTGTTGTTGTCCTCTACATTCTGCAGCCTCACGACTATGCTCTGACTATGCTTATTACCTGCAACAGCAGCAGCATCAACTGCAGCCTGTACCACACACATCTGAATGTAATAAGTATCTACTACAAACATTCTCTCTGTGCTGACATGGTATCTTTACTTTCCACCCCAACATATGAGAAAGCAGATGATTTCTACATTGAGGCCTTATATCTTGTTGAATAGTTGCATGGGATTGCCTGATTATACTGCAAATCAGCTGTGTATGCTGCAATTAGCATTCCTGAATCACAGATTGGTTCAGAGGGAATCACCTGCTAAGGACAACCATCTTAAAAAGGCAAACTCCTAGCTAGGGGAACCATTCTGTATGAGATTTCTTTCTATGGTGAACTTTTTGGTCCACTGTTAAATAGCCTTGAAGGAATTATACAATTTTCCAGAATCTTCTTTCAGGCATTCTGGAATAGTATCTTTCAACAGAGGAATATTGTACACCATAATGTATGCAACTATTTTGTTTACAACATGATGCATATGTTTGAATATACTTCAGGGGAATGGAGATTACATCAATAAGCCTTTCTTAGAACTGTGCAGATGACATGACATTGATCTGCAGCTGTGTAACACTTACATAGCTTGTAGACTACAGCGAGGGTATAATACTGTCAGTTAACTAGGGACACTGGTCTCCTGGATAGTTCCTTTGTTAGCAGTTTTAATACTACACAGCTGTTTGTTTGCATTGTATTTTATACATATGTTATGGGGGGTGGTTTCCTGCTATGGGGCACACTACAATGGGCTGCAGTGTTGGGTGTGATCATACATAATCATCTGTCATGGTACAGACAGGAGTAGGTCACTATTTCTACTACCCTAGTTGCGTCCACCACCTTTGTATGTTTGACACACTGTTAAATATGAGATGTGTAATCAAGCGGAGAATACTGATAGCCTTCCTTTATTGCTGTATCTGTACATACTGTATGCCCATGTATGTGATCCTAAAACTACTGAAACGAATAACCACTGTAATACTGATAAACAAAAAACACTCAGTGGAAACAGTCCAAAACACAAAGTAACACTAGTTTAATTAAGCGCTTTTCGTCGCCTTCATTAAGGCAACTTCCTCAGATTACATCTTGAAACAATGAGACCATATAAATAGTATACTAGCATGTCACATGATAATAACAAAAGCAAGTGCATTGATGTACAAAAAATAGTACTTTTACTAAAAACTTCTAAACTCCATGTTTAAAAAATGTTTTGCCCTATAATCAACTTACTCAACAACATGTTAAATGAATCACTTATACCTTCCACCCCAAAAAATATAAAATAAAAATAAAATATGCATACTGTTGTAAAAATATTAAGTCACTAATTGTGAACTGTAACAACTTATAACATTTCAAAACCGTCAAAAAGTGAAACGGTAATAGTAGTTCACTTTATCTCTAACCTTCTAAAGAATAAAACAAATGATAAGTTTCAACAGACTGTTTACGTAGATTCAAAAAACATACATAATCATTCACTTTCTCTCTAAACTTCTAAGTTTTAAAAGGCATGTTATATTACAGTGGTCGTTTAACTCGGGTTCAACAAAAGCGTTCAGCCTAATTTGCCATGACAATTCACTTTCTTCAAGTAGCAAATTTGAAGGGCCACCCCGAATGTTATATTGAATTTGGTCAATTGCTTTAAAAGTAAATTTATGACCTGGATGTGCCATGCTGTGTCTAGCAAGTGCATTGTCGCTTTTCTTTGAACTTATTGCATAAGTATGTTCATATATTCTGCCTCTAAATCTACGCTCCATTTTCCCAATGTAAAAAGCTTTACATAAGGAGCATGAAGCAATGTAGACAACCATTTTTGAATTACAGTTTAAATTGTGTTTCATTTGATATTTCCTTTCATTGATAGTAAATGTACTACCTGTGGTGATAAATTTACACATACTACAACACCCACAGGTGGTCATACCAATAAGCCTATGGAAACTCCTATAGTTTGAAGATTCCAAAATATTTTTCAAACTTGTTCCTCTCCTAAAAATTTATAGAAGCTAGAATTAACATTAACCAATACAACTACATGAAATTTGCTACTTGAAGAAAGTGAATTGTCATGGCAAATTAGGCTGAACGCTTTTGTTGAACCCGGGTTAAACGACCACTGTAATGTAACATGCCTTTTAAAACTTAGAAGTTTAGAGAGAAAGTGAATGATTAGGTATGTTTTTGAATCTACGTAAACAGTCTGTTGAAACTTATCATGTGTTTTAATCTTTAGAAGGTTAGAGATAAAGTGAACTACTATTACCGTTTCACTTTTTGACGGTTTTGAAATGTTATAAGTTGTTACAGTTCACAATTAGTGACTTAATATTTTTACAACAGTAGGCATATTTTATTTTTATTTTATATTTTTTTGGGTGGAAGGTATAAGTGATTCATTTAACATGTTGTTGAGTAGGTTGATTATAGGGCAAAAAAATTTTTAAACATGGAGTTTAGAAGTTTTTAGTAAAAGTACTATTTTTTGTATATCAATGCACTTGCTTTTGTTATTATCATGTGACATGCTAGTATACTATTTATATGGTCTTGTTGTTTCAAGATGTAATCTGAGGAAGTTGCCTTAATGAAGGCGATGAAAAGCGCATAATTAAACTAGTGTTACTTTGTGTTTTGAATTGTTTCCACGGAGTGTTTTTTGTTTATCAGTTTTACATGTATGTGATCCTGACATGTGTTCTCATTTTTTGTATTTCAGGTGACATCAATCATGCCAGATGCCACTAACCTTTCACTGAAGCTGAAAATGACCTCATAATTGAGGCTTTAAGACAAACTACCAATTCCTGCTGTCCAGAGGGAGGGCAAATAGGCAATAGCGACAAGCCTTGTGAGACAAACTGGTCCATAACACAAATGCTATGAGTCACCAGAATTGCACATATAAGCAGGTGCGACACCATGCCACAGACATGATCCACTCAGCATGCAGACGGGCAGTGGACATGGCCAGAGATCGGCAGGTCACTGGTGGAGGGCCTGCAGTGGAACAACCTATGTCAACCACTGAAGAATTCCTGGTGAGTCTTGCAAAACAGGACAGCTCCCAGGTATCCATAAAAAAAGAGCATCCAGGTATGCTTATTTCAATCAGCATTGGAATACTGTAGCACTTAGCATGTCTGGATGTACATAGTTTTATGTGGGTGTCAGGTATTTTATGGGGTTGGGGAAGGAGGTTAGCTGCAATGTTAAGCTCATGCAGAGATTGTGACCCACATACCTATCAATGTAGCAGCTACTGTAAATGGGAGATATTTGGAAGTGGTACCAGTGTTATACTGTAACATGTGGTACTGTTTACATTACCGCTCACTCATATATTTTTCAGGGCTATTAGGAATAGGAAGAGGCTGTGCTCCTGCTGCTGGTAAACACAAAACATTTTTGACAGAGATGTAGATTTACTTGAAGATATTAGTTAAAGTGTCATCGCAGGCCTGCTGGCTGGATTGATGTACTGTCTTCATGATTGACAAAGTTACAGATATATTCTGAATGTACACACTTTAGAGTCATACCTATACCTTTTAGGTGTGACCACAGTGATTGATTTTACAGTACTGTCAGGACTTTTCAGATGGCCATACCAGTAAACTGTGCTGAGCTCTGCAGAATGTCAACAGTGTAAATAGTTATGTATTGCTCATGAGAATCTAGTTTAAACATCTGATATTTTCAAATACTTACAGACTTGGATTAGAAAATAATGTCCTCATGTCCTACTATATCAGACTGTGGGTTATACAAAAGTGTAATAGTGACAGCAGTATATACAGTTTAACATATATTACAACATAGTAATGCAGAGCATAATAGTGTAGGTATTAATGTACTGCTTTTTCCACTGTTATCACAGGTGACCTGAGAGGTTGGTCTTTGTCCCCTTCACAACCTGATGTCAGTGTTTCTTCAGACTCTGGTGATGATGGTGGCCAAAGTGAGGCATAGCTGGGAGTTGCAGGGGCTGAATCTGTTACAGAGGTTTACATCCCTCATCCGCCCTCATTATCATTGTACAAAGTCAGCATGCCTATGCATACCCAGTCACCTGAGGCCACAGATATTGGACAGTTGGAAGTGGGGTCATTGAACAGGGAAGTGTGGCTACTGTGGCTGCAGTTGTGAGGTCCCACACAGGCGCATTGATAGTGCTGCTCATAGGAAGCCTGCTGTCCCTCCACCACAAGTTGCAGGTGTCTCATCACGTGTCACTCAGCGTATGTTTAGGGCCATCATAGAGGCACAGGCACATTCCAAAAGGAACTCCAGGAGATGATCAGGGTTATAGATGCAGCACAGTCTGACATCAGTGACTGCCACCACTACATTGCTGATACCCTGGAATTGTTGACTGACTCAGTGGAAACATGTTGGTCTGAGACAGATTGCACACTATCTTTCTTGGAATGTACATTGTCTGTGATGGAACGTCTGGTTGGAGATGCATGTCAGACTCATGGATGTAGGTCAGCAACTATATCTGCTGAGAGTCCATGTGACCATGCACAATCATGCACCCATAGTGACAGTGCATACAGCGCTACAGAGGGCAGTGTGCTGTCCACACCAAGAACTGGTAGGCCAGGAGCTTCTGGTGCTGAGCATTCCCATGGAGGACATGGTTCCGGCAGACAGCAGTCACCCTCAGGTTGTAGCCCAGCATCTGACCTTGGGCATGGATGTGCCAGTGCCTCTCCTGGCAGAGCCAGTTATCATGTTCATTGACAGAGATGATGAACTGTTAGCTCTACCGTGCATGGCTCAAAGCTGTCCAACATGCAGATACATAGGGCCAGCACTGAGCTTGGCTGTGCTCACGTAGATGCTCATAGACCTGTTACATTCAGGTCACCTACAGACACACACACCACATTTACATGATCCAGTTTGCCTTCTTCTTATTCTGACTCACATTCATGTTTGCCAACATACTGGGTCAGTCTAGGCCTCATGCACCCCCATACAACACCCTGCGCAAGTGATGATACTTGTGCCACATCCCTGTCATCCTTTTCATCGATGCAGGTAAATGAAGCTATGTGTCTGATGCAGAGGGTGATTATCTAAATTATTATGTATTTGTTCCATCCATTATTGCCTTTGACATGCTACTTGTACTGGTCGGTTACAGATATTGTACACTGCCATTACTAATGATTAAACCACATTATTTTGTGTGCGTTACATTGGATGCTGTTGTAATGGCTGTGTACACCTATGGGTATACATCTACAATAAACCTATCAGCATCAGAGCACAGGATGGAATGATGGCACAGAAGAAAAATGTCATCAGAAAAGTAAAACAGTATAGGTGCATGGCTCCATAGGTTCATATGTGTATAATAGGCTAACAAAAACAAGGGCTTCTTTCAGCCTAGCTATGCATCCCTAAACTCTGACAAGGTCTGATACCCAAAGTAATGACTGCAAAGGTGCACATGTTTTCTGTACAGGCATGGACATCCACATCTTCACTGTAAAGAGTGCCTACAAACAGTGTGTCTGAGGCTGTCAACCACAAGGGTGTAGCAGCATGACCCTAACTTTGCTGGAGTTTTACATTGTCACATTTTTAGGTATGCTATTGCGACCCTGCTAATAACTGTATTTTGGTTAATGCAAGTGCCACATGCCTAGCAAAGCATTGTACTCAATCTACCATGTTATACCACACTTTCTGGCACTGTTTTACCTTAGGATGACAACATAAAGGTGATATGTTAAATTTAAGCATCTGTTAGGCAACTGATTAACAGTGGCCTGTTTTGATGTATACACAAGCAAGAATCTATTGTTAATAGCATTATCACTGAGTGCTGATGAGATGTGGAAAGTGTTCCAACCCTCTACTTCTACTCTACACAAACACAACATGTGAGAGATGTGACTATATTAAAAACCTTGCATCCATGCTTTCTCACACACCAGTCAGTACATATTACAATGATCAGGTTGCTAATATGCACACCTCACCTCTTAATCCACTCAAACCCACATCACACATGCCTACATGTGCGGAGGTGCTTACCAGACACATAAGTAAACACCAGTCACCTCAAAAACCCAAACGCAAGCTCACTACACTTAATCATATCTCTACAGAACACAGTACACATAATGGCTCACGCACCACTGTCTCACCGGTCAGACACCTAAGGCAGAACACAAACACAATCATATTATTCATAGCTGATTACATCATGAGACACATTGATGTGCCTCTCACCAGCTTAAATAAGGGAAAAGTCATGGTTAACTTTCTGTGAGGTGCCAGGATATACCATATTGCACATGCACTCAAGTATGTCAACATCAGGTACTGTTATGACTACGTCATAGTTCCTGTTGTTGTGTACAACTTGAGATACCTCTCTGGACTATATACAGAGACATGACTGAACTTACAGACTATGTGTCTCAGGCAGGTATGCCCTTGGCCTTGAGCTGCATTTTACCATCACCTATGATGATGGCTCAGTACAAATGGAAAATGATTGACTTCAATAATTGCCTTAGTGTGCGGAGTCATTGTAAGGAGATCCACTATCTATCACCCTGGAATGACCTGCTGAACAGTCCGCAATGCTTTGCTAGAGCTGGACTTCCTCTGTCACCCCTGAGATTTTGGCTACTGGCCAAGGCTGTTGTCACCAGCATAGTGCGCCTATTAGACAATGTCTCAAGGAAAAATTTTTCAATGAGAAAACACCATCTACAAACAACATCATGGTTATACTGCTAAATACTAGGAATGTCACCAAGAAACTCCACTCACTGGAAGCTGTCCCTACCTGGGAAGATGCAGGCATTTGTGCAAAGACACCTGGGTCAAGGCTGTGGAGAGCACCACAGCCATAACAGGCTACACCTTCTTCCACACTTTCAGACCTCAAATTTAAAGAGCACAAAGTAATGGAGATGAGGTATACATATTCATTA
Source organism: Protopterus annectens (assembly GCF_019279795.1). NCBI lineage: Eukaryota > Metazoa > Chordata > Ceratodontiformes > Protopteridae > Protopterus > Protopterus annectens. The sequence goes on along the minus strand of NC_056727.1, from coordinate 1,102,188,178 downwards.
ACGACAGATACACATCCAAATTGGTTAGACGGTATGAGTCCCTGGAGAAACTGCAGGTGCTGTTGACTGCTTGTAGGGCACCTAATCAAGTCATTGCCAGCTACAGCAGCAACTCCATGAATCAGGACAGCCACTGTGCTTATATGAATCTACTTCAATCTAGCAAGATACATCAAAACAAGATGGTTTTGGGTGACTTTAACAACCAACCAAATGGGTTGATTACTCATTCTCAAACTCACTTTCCCAGAGGTTAGTTGACTTCTTTAACTACAATGCCCTGGACCAGTGGGTTGACATTCACACAAGGGGAGACAACACACTGGATCAGGTGCTTACCAATATGGGTGACCAGTGTAGAACCTCCACTGTGAGGTCCTCCCTGGCGAGATCTGACCACAAACTGGTCTCATTCAAAGTAAGTCTCAAACCTGATAGCCCCCCTTGCAGCAGATAAAATAATAAAGTCCAAGAAAGCAGATTATATCCTTCTATGTGATGGTATAAATAGCTTGACTGCACCACCCACCTCAGATGTAACAGGCAACTATGCCAAACTCTACACCAGTGCTTTATACATGCACCTGTACAACTACATTGACTCACCTGCACCTGACAGGAGCATAACAAGCTCCTCATGGCACAGCAAACCTGCCTGGTAGACAACTGCCATTAGCAGGCGTTATAATAAGAGTTAGACATTGGCGGCTAACATTAGGAGGGCTGGAGCCCTCCTAAAAAGGAAGCATTCCTTCCTCAGCTTAAACAAGCAAATAATTGTCATTGTGAAGTCCCCCAGAACAAAGTATGGGACAAAAATAGCCTCCTCCACAAAGAACAACCACAAGGCATTGTGTAGTTACATGTGTAATGTAAAAGGAAAGGCCCGCATTTTTGCCAAACTCGTAGTTAATGATACCACATATAATGGCCAGTGGGCATAGCTAACCTGTTGTCTGACAGGTTCTATGACAATTGCACTCCACTGTCCCCATCACAAATGCACCAGGACATTCCCTGCAATATATCCCATACTTTGTATCTCTAAAGAGCTGGTAGTAAATGGCCTCTCTAAGGTGACAAACACAGCATCTATTGTACCTGCTAACATCCCCGGCTGTATCCTACATGGGCTCCAATATGGATTACTAACACCATTGGGAACTCTTTGCAGTCATAGTGTAACCACTGACTGCATCCCAGCTGACTGGAAATTAGCCACTGTTATCCCCTTGTACAGAGGTGATGCATCCACTGACCACGAGAACTACAGACCTGTTAGCCTGACTAGCCATATCTGTAAGACCATGGGGCAAATCATCATGGATGTTATCAACAAAGATATAGGTAATCTACAAACACTTGAAATTACACTGTTTGGATTTATGAAAGGAAGTTCATGCCTGTTAAACCAGGTAGACATCCATGAGGCAGTTGCCAATAACCTGGATGAGGAGACATCTGTATATACAACCACCTGGACATAGCCAAGCTGTTTGACACTGTCCCCCACTGAGGCATCATTGACAAACCCACCCTGCTAGCCATCAACCGTAATATCATTAGACTGGCTCACTGATAGAGCTCATATAGTCAGAATAGGGATATCTACCTCCAATAGCAGAGCTATAACCTGTGATGTTCCACAGGTTTCAATCCTGGGTCCTCTAATGTTTGGAATCCATTTATCCAATGTACAAACACAAAGTGAATGCCTGTGGCTGACAAGATATGATGATGCCTGCAAACTGGGAGTGGTCATATGATCCCGAGATTATGCCAACATTCTACGAGAAGGTCATAGATGACCAGATGATTGCTGCCACAATCATGGCCTTAAACTCCATGCAAATATATGTAGTATCATTCCTTTCAGTACCACCAATGTTCCTGCTATGTAGCACATCAATAGCAATACATTAAGTACATACATAGGGGTGAGAGACCTGGTTACATAGGTTTACACTTACCTTACTTTAGATCACCATGTCTCCACAGTGGTAAGGAGGGCATTATATCTTGCTCATGTTATAACTGAGGGTACTGTCACCCGGATATGAAGTAGTTATAGCCTTCATACATTCTTCCCTCATCAGACCAATATTTGAGTGCAATGGCCATGTTATTACATACATTTCCAAGCACCGGTAGCAATTGCAGAGGCGACAAGATTTCCTCACAAGGGAAATTCAAGTCTTCAGCATCTGTCCTATGAGGCTCATCTTAAATGAATGTCACTTTAGTTTGTGCCATGCAGACTACTCAGAGGTGATCTATGCTTTGCATATGAGGCAATCTGTGACCCTTCTTTACTGAAAATGCTGCATATTGGTAAGTCAAGTGGTACACGGATTACTCACTTTAAGGACTTTAACCTAGTATGTGACATCAACAAAACATGGTGGAGGGAGAGATATGTCTACCAGAGTTTAACAAACCTTTGGAACATATTCAAACTTAATGTCAGAGTATTTCACTGGCCCTCTTCAGATGCAATCTGTACGACTGGATGGGTGACCATAATCTCACGAAGGGGGTTCTACCTGTGTCCTTCTTGAACATGGGCAAAAGGTGCTGATCATGTAAATAAGAGTAAAACTTGGCTAGGACTTGTAGGGGCCCTGGGACCATTAGCCTAGTAAATTCCAATGATCCTGTGATCCCATAGGCTGATGTAAAATGGTCTGACCTACATTGGCACACACTATAGATTACATTGCTTAATGCACACACCACAGTTTAAGTTCGAGCTTAAGATGGCTGCGGGTAGTCTTATGGTAGATGACATCAGCAGGCCTTGTAGGAGACAGGTGTTT